>NC_056744.1:909945602-910098102 GCF_019279795.1 Protopterus annectens | reverse complement strand
TACCCTTGTACATATGCTGTACCACTCTAACATACTTCTCGCCCACTCCTGACTTCCTTACACAATACCACAACCTCTCCCTAGGCACCCTGTCATATGCTGTCTCCAAGTCCACAAAGACACACTGCAACTCATTCTGACCTTCCCTGTACATCTACATTAACACTCTCAGAGCAAACATTGCATCTGTAGTGCTCTTTCTTGGCATGAAACCATACTGCTGATCACTATTAATCACCTCCCATCTTAAACCAGCTTCAACTACTCTGTCACATAATGGCATGCTGTGAATGGTCAATATTACCCCCCTGTTACTACAGCTTTGCACACTACCCTTATTCTTAACATCCAGTACCAAAACACCTGCCCTCCACTCATCAGGCATCCTCTCACATTCCAAGATTCCATCAGACAATCTGGTTAAACATGTCACTGCCATGTCTCATAAACACCTCCAAGCAACCACAGGTATGTCATCTGGACCAACAGCCTTTCCATTCCTCATCCTCTTCATAGCTAGCTGTACATCTGTCTTGTAGAGCATGCACATCTGACATGTCATAAATATTGTTTGCTGCATAGTAATAATGAACAGATGTGCATAACTGCTAGCATTGTGGACTTGTACCATTGATGTAGTATAATGCTGCACCCACCCTGTAGCAATGCCACAGCTGTGGCCACTAACATTGCATCTCTCACAGTCTTATGCAGGTCCCTCCAGAATACCACCAAGGCAGCAGCCTGTAGCTGGCGAGTATGGTTTCTACTGATGCTTGCAAATACACAGGGCATGTAATGGCTATGATATATGCCATGCACGCATCTAACACATATACCCTGAATGCATGCTGTACATGTTCACGTATTGTTGTTATGAAATGCACTGCATCACAGTGGTGACCATGATGGGGTATTGGAAAGGTATGTCAGATGGCTGTGAGATAATAGCATCCTGTCATTGTGAAGTGTGTCCACAGGGATTAACATAACGGTGGCACACACAGCCTACAGTAGGGACATGTGTGAAACATCACCCTTGTACAGTGCACCAACAGATTATATACCAGTATTACGATAGCAACTGTTACAGATGTACAGTATGGCATAATGTAAAAGTGTGGTCCACATTATTTGCTGGGACTTGGCTGTAACACATGTGGTGCAGTGTATGGTGCACTGCAAACTGACATACATGTGTAGCCCATACCTGTCAAGTATCTGTGAAAAGGCTGAAGTTGGGGAGGGGTTGTCAGCATGACACATCAGTGCACTGCAGCAGGGAGTCATAGGGATGGTAAGAATGGCTGTATCTGCACACAGACAGGGTCAGTAACTGTGGCAGATGTACCTCTACACCCACAGAAATAGTAACTGCAGTGTGTGAGCACCAAGGGGTGTACATATGAGTAGACCTTGCAATCATGCACAGTTGGGGAAAATGTGTAGACAGACTGCCCATACACAAGCAAATGCAGATGGGCTATGCTAGTATACCCCTTGCAGGAATAGTGACTGCTGTAGTACACATAACAATGGGTGCAGCAACATATCATCATAATCATGTGCGTACATAGGCACACACAGGACTGTATGCAATGCGGTCATCATCTGCACACCTAGCACCTTTAGTAAACACTGCATGTGGATGTACAGGACATATGGCACATATCAGGCTAATGTACTGTTAAAATATGTAGAGATGTTGTCCCATGGCAGATCAAGGAATGGTGCAGCACATCAATAAGAGTGTGTAGACTCCCCATAGCCACAGTATGACCCAGCAGTTGCCAGTGTAAGACTATTGGATTGTTCATACATGGTCTGCTAATGTGGAGAGCTGTAAACTTTACAAACAACCACATAATGTCCAGGTTATGTCATGAAATATTACCACTACTGTACGTAACATGTGTAGCAGTCAGATACATCACTGGCTAGTTATCAGATATGATGACACTAATTATGGTATACAACACATATGCACCACTTCACGCATGACATATGTACAAAGGATGACAGAGGTGTGCCTGGAAGCTCATACACAGGGCCAGTATTGACATGTTACTGTGATAACCTCATACATTTACTGTAGTAACAGTGTTTGTTGCAATGTATGTCCTGTGAGGTATATGACGTCAGAAACTATCATGGCTTTCACCCTCTACAGACTGCAGTCCTCACACTACCTTCTGCAGTCCACGGATAGATGCTCCGTGGGTAACACATGAAACCAAAGTCACAACATTGCCCAGTCTGCAGATGGCCCTGCACATGGGGATTCCTCATAAACATGGAAATGACATGGCAGGTATTATGACATGTACAACAGCCATATCCACACAAACAGTGTTAAACCAACATTACCCCAAATGCAGTATAGCAGCACTTACAGTTTGTAGTCAGGTCAGGCACATCCCCCTCCTGTTTGTTGTCTTCTTTCCACAGTGTATGTTGTTAGAGGTAAATCCACAATCCATCTGAGATGCTGTTTGCCAAACAACAGATCTAGTTCCTGCTCACAGTGAATGATAAGGGCCAACACCACCAAGATGTTCCTAGATATTGGAGTGTGTTTCCATGCAATTGACTATGGGAATGTTACCACAGCTGTTTTACATGCAATCAGCTGGGGGAGGGCTGCAATTCGTGCAGAGGCCATCAGCTGATCATGAGCATCACTTAAAATACACATGCTGCTGCCTAAGTAAAGCAGGTGTAGGTCTCCACATCCACCAGAGAGGGAGTGAGAGAGGCAGATAGAGGCAAAGACATGTCAGGGAGGGTGGGAGAATAAAACTGAAGCATGTTAGTGTCACACACCTATCAGCACAGGGTATCAAACCCCTGACAGCTATGTAGTGCTATTACAGTTCTATGCAATTACTGGATGCACCAAATGGTTTACCTGCTGTGGAGCCCTCAGAACGTATATGTGATGATGAGTGTCATCTGCAACAGGGATACGGTAGCTATATGGTAGGTGACGTACATGTGCTTGTCTGCATGTACAGGTGCCAGCATCAACACAGCCACACTCTCACAGAGACACACACATTGACACACTTGGCAGGCCCAGGTGTACAACCCATCAGTAGTGGGATTGCCACAACACATCACTGTCCAGCTATCACATGCACCATACGGGTCATACGGAGGATGTATGGGCAAAGGGTGTGAGGGGTGTCTGACATCAGAGAGCATGCTTCAGTATGCCCATGGGGGTTGTAGTGAGTGAGGATGTAAACATATACACCATACAACACACAAACACACAGGGTGCCAGTACTGGCATGCATTGGTGCATGTCTGCATGGGTGTATGGTGGTTGACTGTGCCAGCAGGCTATACAAGGGTAGGTGATGGGTATACCTTGGCATCAGGCAACATGATAATGGTCTGCACTGTGGCTCAGGGCTGCAGTTTCTGCATTTGCCCACACAGGTGGGTATTGTATCCCCCATCCAGTCACCTGGGTCACTACTGTGTGTGGCTAATGCTGTGCATCGCTTGCCATGTATGTGTTCCTTACCCCATGACATGGATGGTGTCTGGGATGTACACTTCTCCCACATGCATGTACAGTGACATGTGGAACTGTACCTGGGGTGTCTGGCCCATGTTGTGGATGCAGATTATCATCAGATGTGCCAGTCTTGCCCACCTGTGTCAGGAACTGGTAATGGCCAGCAGGTTTATCCTGCACCTATATTGATAGCATGCTAACAACATTCCCTGGTGTCAGTGGCATTTGTCCATACAGGGCATGTTGTCAGGCATGCTATGTCCGTTGTGGGTTACATGTGATGACACCACAGGTGGTGCTGGTGTCCATTGGGGGACATGGGGGAGGTGCACTGTCTGCATGTACGTGCATATTGGACAGATGGACAGGGTGACATGCCCTCTGTTGCCTACTGCTATCACTCCATAGTTAGTATCAGCAGCCAATATGTAGTGTACTACCCCCATATATAGGCTGTTGCCTAGGCATGTGTGCGTGTATGAGACATGGGTTGATTGTGTGCTCTGGGTAATACTGAGGTTGCTAACTGTGATTGCCTGGCCTTGATGCCACATGTATGGGTATGGCTTTGCACCCCAGCCTCTCAGCTATTTCACATCTGTTATCCCTGTACGGTGGACATTGTGACATATAGTAGGGCCACCATATAAGAAATATGCAAACCCCGCTCCACATTGGCCACAGGTTTCACACACTCACACCCCCCCTTCTACACAGGATACAAGTTACAAACACACACACACACACACACACACACACACACACACACACACACACACACACACACACACACACATCATGTCTGGGAGTAGAACCCCTAACTAACTAGTTTATTACACTACAACACTACACATCTGTAGTACACGCCATGGACATTATTGGAGTACTCCTTCCCCAAAGGTGTATTTCAGAATGAATAACATCAGCAGGATTGACAAAGTAGGGCATTTGAAATGTACTGTGTGTGACTAGCCTAAAATGCATTGCTCCCTACACAGACAGTGACACACACACACAAAACATCCACAACTAACATGTGTGGGTATAGAACCCCTACCAGAGGTCTACATCACACTACAGCATAGAGCTGTTATAGGACGCACCATGAGGATTACTAGACAACTCCTTCCCCAAAGGTGTATTTCACAATGAATGACATCAGCAGGATTGCCAAAGTAGACCATTTGAAATGTACTGAGTGTGACTAGCCTATAACACATTGCTACATACACAGACATTGAAACACACACAAAGCATCCAGAACTGCCATGGGTGGGGATGTAACCCTACCACGGTTCTAAATCACACTACAGCAGTACCCTGTTACAGGATGCGCTACACAGATTACTGGGCTACTACCTTCCCAGAGGTGTATTTCTAGGTGGGTGACATCAGCAGTCTTGCCAGAGTTGGGTATATGAATTGTAAGGGGTGTGTGTACCCTACACAGCATTGCTCTTGACACAGTCAGAGACACACACATGAACACAATCGTACAATTGCCAAGTCTGGGGTTAGAACATCTACCTTGCTACTTTTTTACACTATAGCAGTATGTAGTTACAGGATGCGCTACAGAGATTATTGGGCTACAACCTACACAGAGGTGTATTTATAGGTGGGTGACATCAGCAGCCTTGCCAGAGTTGAGTATGTGAATGGTAAGGAGTGTGAGTACCCTAAAAGCATTGCTCTCTACACAGTCAGAGACAGACAGACATGCACACAAACACACACAGTTGCCACGTCTAGGATTAGAACTCCTATCTAAATAGGTTATTACACTACAGCAGCATGCAGTTACAGGATGTCCTATGGTGATTATTGGGCTACAGCCTTCCCAGAGGTGTAATTGTAAGTGGTTGACTTCAGCAGGGTTGTCAAAGTTGAGTATATGACTTGTAAGGAGTGTGAGTATCCTAAAAAGCCTTGCTCTCTTTACAGTCAGACACAAATACAAACAGTTGCTAAGTCTGGGGTTAGAACTCCTATCTAAGTACTTTATCACACTACAGCAGTACACAGTTACAGGACACGCTACAGAGATTAGTGGGCTACAACTTTCCCAGAGGTGTATTTCTAGGTGGGTGACATCAGCACCCTTGGCAAAGTTGAGTATGTAACTTGTAAGGAGTGTGAGTACCCTAAAAAGCCTTCCTCTTTTTACAGTCAGACACGCATACAAACAGTTGCAAAGTCTGGTGTTATAACTCCTATCTAAGTACTTTATCACACTACAGCAGTACACAGTTACAGGACACGCTACGGAGATTAGTGGGCTACAACTTTCCCAGAGGTGTATTTCTAGGTGGGTGACATCAGTAGCCTTGGCAAAGTTGAGTATATGACTTTTAAGGAGTGTCAGTACCCTAAAAAGCATTGCTACCTACAAAGTCAGAGACAGACATACACAAACAGTTGCCAAGTCTGGGGTTAGAACTCCTATCTAAGTTCTTTACCACACTACAGCAGTACAGAGTTACAGGACACGATACGGAGATTACTGGGTTGTAATTTTCCCAGAGGTGTATTTCTAAGTGGGTGACATCATCAGCCTTGACAAAGTTGAGTATATGACTTGTAAGGAGTGTGAATACCCTAAAAAGCATTGCTGTCTACAAAGTCAGAGACAGACATACACACACACAAACAGTTGCCAAGTCTGATGTTAGAACTCCTATCTAAGTACTTTATCACACTATAGCAGTACGCAGTTACAGGACACACTACAGAGATTACTGGGCTGCCATTTTCCCAGAGGTGTATTTCTAGGTGGATGACATCAGCAGCCTTGGCAAAGTTGAGTATATGACTTGTAAGGAGTGTGAGTACCCTAAAAAGCATTGCTGTCTACAGATACAGACATACACACACACACAGTTGCCACTTCTGGGGTTAGAACTCCTATCTAAGTACTTTATCACACTATAGCAGTACACAGTTACAGGACACACTATGGAGGTTACTGGGCTACAGCTTTCACTGAGGTGTACTTCTAAGTGGGTGACATCAGCAGCCTTGCCAAAGTTGAGTCTATGACTTGTAAGGAGTGTAAGTACCCTAAAAAGCATTGCTCTCTTCACAGTCAAATACACACACAGTTGCTAAGTCTGAGTTTAGAACTTGTATTTAAATACTTTATCACACTACAGCAGTACCCAGTTACAAGATGTGCTACAGAGATTACTGGGCTACAGCCTTCCCAGAGGTGTATTTCTACATGGGTGACATCAGCAGCCTTGCCAAAGTTGAGTATATGACTTGTATGGAGTGTGAGTACCCTAAAAAGTATTGCTGACTTCATAGTCAGAGACCGATGGACATGCACACAAACACACAGTTGCTAAGTCTGGGGTTAGAACACCTATCTAACCACTTTATCATACGACAGCAGTATGCAGTTACAGGTTGCGCTATGGAGATTACTGGATTATGACCTTCCGAGAGGTGTATTTCTACGTGGGTGACATCAGCAGCCTTGCCAAAGGTGTGAAAATGAATTGTAAGGGGTGTGAGTACCCTAAAAAGTATTGCCCTCTACACAGTCAGTGACAGACAGACACACACACAGACACAGTTGCCAGGTTGGGGATTAGAACATCTACCTAACTAGTTTATCACACTACAGCGTTACATGGTTTTGGGATGCTCCACGGAGATTACTGGGCTACAAACCTACCAAAGGTGTATTTCACATTGGATGACCTCAGCAGGCTTGTCATAGTAGGGCTATAGAGAGGGCAGTGTGTGAATGGGCCAAGACCTATTCATCTCGGTGTTGACACGCCACATGCAGGCACACACACAGGGTCATATGTCACAGGTACATGTATACAGCTGCTAGATGACTACTTCCTTGTACAGTCCTGTTGCACAGCTGGCACATGCACCACATAGTCTGTAATGCTGACAGATACTGGTGACTGGTATTTGCAGTGAGTGACATCTGCACCTCATGTGTTTGGGGCCCTTTGGCTGTGTGCTGGGTGGAACAGGCCTGGGTGGCCCCTTGTCACAGTCACCCTCTTCCACACATCTATGTACGTGTACCTTTGGCTTATTATAGTGTGTTGTCCTGATATATATGTCTGTATTCCTGTCCACTGTGTGTGCAAGGCATGAGTGGCACATACTGAGGAGTGTCTGCACTAACAACTGCAACTGCCACATATGTCTGGTCCATTGGTGTTTGCAGTCATGGAGTTCATGTGTTTAAGTGTGTAAGCATGCCCAGTATGACCTTTCAGTATGTTGCTGACTGACATTGCCTTCATTTCTCTAAGTGTGTGAGCATGCCCAGTATGGCCGTCTGTATTGATGGTGTGGATCGTGTCCAGGTAGTTTGTGCTGTAGTGCTGACCTTTGTGTTGTACACCTGCAGGTAGCATGCTGTCTCTGCAGGGTATCCATCGATCATTTGGCATTGACTGTTGCTACATTTCTGCATAGCAGGAAGGGCACACCTGACTGTTCCTACATTTATACAGAGGGGTGTGGGGGGGCACACCTGACTGTTATTACATTACTATGTAGGATGGGGGGCACACCTGAATATTTATATATTTCTACACAGGTTTGGGGGGCACACCTGATTGTTACTATATTTCTATGTAGAATGGGGGGAGCACACCTGACTATTTCTATATTTCTACACAGGTGTGGGGGGGCACACCTGACGGTTACTATATTTCTATGTAGGATGGGGGGCACACCTGACTATTTCTACATTTCTACACAGGATTGGGGGACACACCTGACTGTTACTATCTGTCTACGTAGGATGAGGGGCACACCTGACTTGTACACATTTGCTAGGACTGTACTGGTATGTCGAGTACTACATTTCAGTCTGTAGTCTTACCTATCGTGCTGGCTAGGGGCATACCAATGTACTACAGTTCTTAGCTTTTAATTACCTACATATTAGTTTCTGACTTTCTAGCCTTCACAACTGACATCCCACTGCCTGGCCTGCTGTAGTCTGTCTGTGTAGGCCTGGGGAGGGGTTACTCCTAGGCCTCATTCAGAGACCATAGTACAGCATTTGTTTGTGTTTGTCTACACCTGTCCTGCTGGCTGTGACTGTTGTTGGGTATGTGAACTCCCCCCCTGACTGGCATGTGTGAGTCACTTACCTTGTGGGTGTCCCAGTATTGAGGGTGGTGCTGCAGGACTGCCTGTGTCGTATGCACATAGTACACTCCCTACACATGGTTAGGCATAGGTAGTGTAATGTTTGGCATCCCTTTTACTGTATGTGAGAGTCAGAGAGAGGTGTTATTCCCTGGATCCCTCCCATGTCAGTGCATGTGCTATGCGTTGCCTCTTTGTCAAGGCCAGAGCATACTGGGCATGCCTCCTTCTGCTACTGAGGCAGGCTCAGTTTGTTCCTCTTCTGAGTCACTCTGTGCCTGTGCAGGCCTTGGCAATGGTGGGGGGATGTGTGGCCCTGCCCTATGCTGTTCCTGCTGCAGCTGTTACCACAGGATCATATTGTATAGCATGGCACATACAAGGACAATTTGGGTACATGTAGTTGGTGAGTACTGCAAGGCACCACCGGATGTGTCCAGGCACCAGAACCATGACTTAAGCATCCCAAACACATGCTCTATTATGATTCTTGTTTGTGCGTGTGCCTCATTATGGAGTTCTTGTTTGGGTGTGTGTGCATTTCTGATGGGTGTCATCAGCCATGGCTCCAGTGCATATCCAGCATCCCCCACTAGGTGACCATGTGGGATGCCCCCATTGGCAAATCTCTGGTACAGCTGCATGAGATGCCAGATGTAGGAATCATGATAGCTTCCAGGGCAACCAGCACACATGTTTATTATTATACCCTGGGCATCGCACACGACCTGGCAGTTGATGGAGAGGAAGCCCTTGCGGTTGATGGAGACCCTACCCCGTTCACCGGGTGGTGCTTTGATGCATATGTGTGTGCAGTCTATTGCACCCATTACCTCAGGGTATTCTGCTATTTGGTGGAAGAGATGCATATTGCTGGCCAACGCCTCACGGATGTTGGGGAAATATATGTGCTCACCGACATGTGCTGTCATGGCATCCAGGAACTGTTGGTGTGCTCTGGATGCTGATGCCTGTGAAATCCCCATCATATCCCCAGTTAGCCTTTGGAAGGTACCTGTAGCTAGTATTCTTAGGCGTACACATACCCTGGTATCCACTGGGATGGGTTCCCCTCTGTTAGTTCTGTGTGTGTGAGGCGTAGCCGGCACAGCTCAGCAATTTGCTGTAAGAGGTCCCTGTCCACCCTATAGCGCTCCACTATCTCCAGCTCATGTAGCCCTTGGTAGGTTACCTTGGGTCTGTACACTCTTCTCCGTCTACTCACTGTGGGTTGCTCAGCAGCATTCACATCCTCACCACCCTCAGCCTCTTCCACAAGTTGTATGATAGCTATTGCAGCCCCTAACATTTTGCTGTTGTGAGTGTTAAAAGTTCCCCGCTTGTTTACACCTGTGGTGTAGAGTGTGGGAAAAACTAGAGGGAAGGATGTTTGCTTAGTTTATAGTAGTGTTCTGGGCTGGGCTGGTCTGCTACCTGTGTAATTGGCTGGTTCTGATACATTTCACCTGGCAGTTAAGCTAGTTCTCCTTGATTACCTTCCTACTGCTGTTTTCCCTTCCCATTGCCACCCTGTTTAAGCCCGTGTGCACGCTGTGCAAACAGAGTGCTGAAATGTGCACACTGCTGCTATTTCCTGGTTTAACTTCTTTTTTTCTTCCTGTAAAACCCAGTGTGCAGCGCGCACACCCGCTTAGGCAATGTAAAGAGTGCTAGGCAGGTTCAGACACACCCCTACCTTAGTTGTGCGAAGCTAGGAGCAAACCCCAGCCACAGGGCTCCAATCCGCTTACAGTATGCCTGACACACCCCCTCATGATGTCAGCTAACTCCTAGGCTTGCACCAAGCTATTCTTGCTCTTACACTGTTGGGACCTGACTAGCATGCTGGGGAAAACTGGAATTCACTATCATTCCCCTCATTTGCATAGGATTGCCTGCTAATGCATAGTTACATGTCTCACACTGAGCCTCCCCCCTTAGCAACCACTACTCATTGGTCATGTTGTCTTCTGCCTGCCATTGACTTGCATGGCAGAATAGTGATTTTACTTAGAATGCTTATTTTAGGTTTATTTTGTTATTTACCCCCCAATCCCATTTGCGAGCCACTGCCGTACGCTTAAACAGCCGAGATTGGCTAAAAAAAATAAAAGTTGTTTTTTTTTTTTATTTTTTATGTTGTTTGCAATGCCAATGGCCTTATACTTGGCCATTGGCATGCTTCCTGACTGATATGCAGCCTTTGTTTGGAGCTGTCACGGCTCCGTTTTGGATTTTGCAGAAATGTACTCATTTACTAACCGAGTACATTTCTGCAGATTGCACTAGTCCTGCATGGCCAATTGCAAGCTTCCTGGATTGCAAATTCACCTCATTTGCATGGATTTCTCCTGCAAATGTGGAGATTTGCATACAGGGGCTTAGTCCATGCAGGACTAGTGCAGGAGCGCTCGTGCATGAACCAGCAGGCTGTTCCTGGATTGCACGGCAGACATATTGCCTGCTACAGCTCCTGCACTGATCCTGCATGCCATGCAAGGCATACAGAATCCTGGGGATAGTGTCAGCAACATTTTATTCATCTAGCCGAGAGCTTTCATATGAGGCTAAGAAGTTCTGTTTATGTTACTTGGCTTTTGAGATATTTAGAAAAATGTGAAAAGGATATCTCTATAAATTAATATCATAAAAAGAACAATTATTTTGCTGTACTAGACAGAGGTCAAATATTAATGCAGTTGACGAAAAAGAAAACAGCTTACACTTGCAGCATAACCAACAGCAGCAAAACAGTGGAAAATAAATGAGAAACAGCCTCACTCACAGCAGGAAAAAGAAAAATAACACAGTTTATTATGTTAATGCTTTCACGGTATTCACCGCTTCATCAGACATACAGGACATACAGTCTCTTAAAAAACAGAAGCATTTTAAAACCATACCAATTAATGACATCATAAATCAGTTAACAAATTAAAGGCACATTGTCAAGCACTTAAACATTTTTTAAAAAACTATGTTAAAAATAACAGTTTAGTGTTTCATCATACTTTAATGCTTCAAAGATCTCTCTTTCAAGAAGAGTTTTAGGGAGACTTTGGCATTCAGTCCCGAAGGTCTGTCTGCCTGAAGTTTAATTATCCAATTTTGCTCTGCCACTTTAGTTTTGTTTTTAAAGTCTCCTCCCCTTATACCTTCAGCTAACACTTCTAATACAAAGAAACCAAAGCTATGATTCATTCCTTCTTTTAAAACATGTTGTGCCAAGACGCTAGTTTCATTTGTGTTCCGTACATCCCTGTAGTGCTCAAGCATCATATCTTTCTGCATATGATTGGTTTTACCAATGTAGTATGCATAACATATGTTATAGAAACTGAAATAAACCACATTTTTTTGTCCTACAATCAGCGTAAAAATTAAAGTCAATGTTAAAGTGCAATATTGAGTGTTGATATGATTCACCAGTATATAAATATTTACATGCACTACAATTTCTGCATTCATGTGTACCATTTATTTCTGAAGAAATTCCTTGGTTCTTATTTGGATTATAGCACAGATGTCTTTTAAGGGATGTGTTATTCTTAAACAAAAAGCACTGTGTTTCACCTATCACAATTTCAAATTCATCTACAGATTTTAGAATGTTTCAATTAACTTTCATAATTTCACATATACTGTTAATATGTATAAAAAAAGCACTCAACTTACACAACCAAAGGCTCTTTAATAAAACAAAAATAAAGATAAAATCTTAATTAAATTAAAAATTTTATTTTATTTTTGTTTTATTAAAGAGCCATTGGTTGTGTAAGCTGAGTGCTTTTTTTATACATTTTTCTTTTTGTTTTATTGCACTCAGCCTCATCCTCGAAGCCGTTTTTGTGTTTTACTCACTATACTGTTAATATCACTGGAGTATGGCAGGGTGACCCTAAAATCACCAGGCTTCACTCTATTTGGTTTTGCATTTATTTCAAGTGGAGTCTATTCTCCATAATATGGCCTGCATCTATTCTGCCTTTCTCTCCAGGCTTCTGTGATACAGCTATCTATCTCTGCAGCTTTTTAGCCCCTACTAAGGAATTTGACTTTAAGATTTGATAGTGCCCTTTCCAGATCGACATCATCATTGAAAAGTCTCATTGTTCTGAAGACCTGCCCCTTCGAGACATTTTTCTTTACATGTCGAGGGTGCATACTACTATTATGTAGGATGTTATTTCTCCTAACCAGCTTTTTATAAAGGCCTGTATGTATTGTATGTAGTTCCCCTCTACTAATTTTAACATCCTTTACATTTTAATTTACATATTCTTTACATTGCCTAAGTGGGTGTGCACACTGCACATTGGGTTTTAAAGGAAGAAACAAAAGGTTAAACCAGGAAATAGCAGCTCTATGCACATTTGAGCACTCTGTTTGTGCAGCGCGCCTCCGGGCCTAAACAGGAAGGCAATGGAAAGAGAAAAAAGCAATAGGAAGGTAATCAAGGAGAACTAGCATAGCTGGCAGGTGAAATGTATCAGAATCAGCCAATTACAGAGGCAGCAGCCCAGCCCAGCACACTACTATAAACTATGCAAACACATTTCCCTCTGGTTTTTCTCATACTCTACACCACCGATATATACAAGCACGGAACTTTTAATAAACAAACCTACAAAAGAGAGGGGATGCAGCAGGCAACATAGAACAACATGTGCAAGAGGCTGAGGGTGGTGAGGATGTGAATGCTGATGATCAACCTACAGTGAGGAGACAGAGAAGAGTGCACAGACCCAGGGTAACCTACAAGGGGCTACATGAGCTGGAGATAGTGGAGCACTATAAGGTGGACAGGGACCTCCTACAGCAAATTGTTGAGCTTTGCCAGCCATGCCTGACACACCAAATTGGCCGAGGGGAACCCATCCCATTGGATACAAAGGTATGTGTAGGCCTAGGAATATTAGCCACAGGTACCTCACAAAGTTCAACTGGGGATATCATGGGGATCTCACAGGCATCAGCATCCAGAGTATTCCACCAGTTCCTGGATGCCATGTCAGCACATGCCAGTGAGCACTTATATTTCCTCAACACCTGTGAGGTGTTGGCCAGCAATATGCATCTCTTCCACCAAATAGCAGAATACCCTGAGGTAGTGGGTGCTATAGACTGCATGCACATATGCATCAAAGCACCACCCGGTGATCAGGGTAGGGCCTACATCAACTGCAGCGGAATCCCCTCCATCAACTGCCAGGTTGTCTGCGATGCCCAGGGCATTATAATGAATGTGTGTGCTGGCTGCCCTGGAAGCTATCACAATTCCCACATTTGGCATCTGATGCAGCTGTACCAGAGATTTGCCAGTGGGGACATCCCCTACGGTCACCTAGTGGGGGATGCTGGTTACACACTGGAGCCATGGCTGATGACACCCATCAGAAATGCACACACACCTGAATAAGAATGCCATAATGAGGCACACACACAGACCAGACTTATAATAGAGTGTGTGTTTGGGATACTCAAATCATGGTTCTGGTGTCGGGACACATCCAGTGGAGCCTTGCGGTACTCACCAGCTACATGTACCAAAATTGTTATGGTATGTGCCATGCCACACAATATGATCCTGCAGAAACAGCTTCAGCAGGAACAGCACGGGGCAGGGCCACACAGCCCCCCACCAATGCCAAGTTCTGCACAGGCACAGAGTGGCTCAGAGGAGGAACAGCCTGAGCCTGCCCCAGTAGGCAGATGGAGGCATGCCCAGTATGCCAAGGCCGTAGAAAAGAGACAATGCATAGCACATACACTGACACAGTAGGGACCCAGGAAATGACACCTCTCTCTGACTCGCACAGACAGTAAAAGGGATTCCAAACATGACACTACCTGTGCTCAATCATGTATAGGGAGTGTACTATGTGCATCTGACATAGGCAGCCCTCCAGTACCATCCTCAATCCTGGCACACCCACAAGGTAAGTCTATCAACCTATCAATTGCCAAATGGAGTAGAATGTATCGTTACCTGTATCTATGGTATGGATGTGAGCATGCAAGGGAATTAGGTGGCTGAATGTTATTGCAGTTGATAGTAGACACCCACAGTGGCACCATGATATCTGTAACACATACTGGAGTCTCTATAGTAGCCAGTACTACACAGGGTGACAAAACCCACTGCAGGAAATGTGCTGGGTGACATGTGTGTCCATATGACCCACACATGCCAGTCAGGGAGGTTCACATACCCAACAACAGTCTCAGCCAGCAGGACAGGTGTAGACACACCCAAATAGAGCCTGTGCTATGGCCTCTGAATGATGTCTATGGGTAACCTCCCCCTGGCCTACACAGACAGACTACAGCAGGTCAGGCAGTGGGATGTTAGTTCTGAAGGGTACAAAGTCAGACACTAATATGTAGGGCAACCAAAGCTAAGACCTGTAGTACACTGATATGCCTCTAGTCAGTATGATAGGTTAGAATACAGAATGAAATGGAGTACCTGACATACCAGTACAGTCATAGCAAATGTGAGCATGTGCCAGGTGTACCCCCCATCCTATGTAGATATGTAGAAACAGTAAGGTGTGCCCCCAATCCTGTATAGAAATGTAGTAACAGTCAGTTGTGCCCCCCACTCCCATGTAGACATGTAGAAACAGTCAGGTGTGCCCCCCCTACTCATGTGTAGAAATGTGGTAACAGTCAGGTGTGCACTCCCCAATCCTGTGTAGAAATGTAAAAACAGTCAGGTGTGGCCCCCCCACAACCCTATGTAGAAATGTAGTAACAGTCAAGTGTGCCCCTCCACTCCAGTATTGACATACAGAAACAGTCAGGTGTGTCCCTTCAATCCTGTGTAGAAATAAAGTAACAGTCAGCTGTGCCCCCCACTCCCATGTAGACATGTAGAAACAGTCAGGTGTGTCCCCCCTACTCCTGTGTAGAAATGTATTAACAGTCAGGTGTGCACCCCCAATCCTGTGTAGAAATGTAATAACAGTCAGGTGTGGCCCCCCACAACCCTATGTAGAAATGTAGTAACAGTCAGGTGTGCCCTTCCACTCCCATATAGACATGTAGAAACAGTCAGGTGTGTCCCCCCACTCCTGTGTAGAAATGTAGTAACAGTCAGCTGTGCCCCCCACAATCCTGTGTAAAAATGTAAAAGCAGTCAGGTGTGGCCCTCACAACCCTATGTAGATATGTAGTAACAGTCAGGTGTGCCCCCTCCCACTCCCATGTAGACATGTAAAACAGTCAGGTGTGTCCCCCCTACTCCTGTGTAGAAATGTATTAACAGTCAGGTGTGCACCCCCAATCCTGTGTAGAAATGTAATAACAGTCAGGTTTGGCCCCCCCACAACCCTATGTAGAAATGTAGTAACAGTCTGGCGTGCTCCCCACTCCCATGTAGACATGTAGAAACAGTCAGGTGTGCCCCCCCAATCCTGTGTAGAAATGTAAAAGCAGTCAGGTGTGGCCCTCACAACCCTATGTAGATATGTAGTAACAGTCAGGTGTGCCCCCCCCCACTCCCATGTAGACATGTAAAACAGTCAGGTGTGTCCTCCCGATCCTGTGTAGAAATGTAGTAACAGTCAGGAGTGCCCCCCAATCCTGTGCAGAAATGTAAACACAGTCAGGTGTGCCCCCCACAACCCTATGTAGAACTGTAATAACATTTAGGTGTGCCCCCCCACTCCCATGTAAACATGTAAAACAGTCAGGTGTGTCCCCCCCAGTCCTGTGTACAAATGTAGTAACAGTCAGGAGTACCCTCCCCCAATCCTGTGTAGAAATGTACAGTCAGGTGTGTCCCCCTACAATCCTATGTAGAAATGTAGTAACAGTCAGGTGTGCCCCTCCATGCCTATGTATACATGTGGAAACAGACAGGTCTGCCCCTTACCCCAATCCAGTGTAGAAATGTAGTGACACTCAGGTCTGCCCCCCCCAATCCTGTGTAGACATGTAGTAACATGTATGAGTAGGTATAATACGAGTGGAGGACAGATGGCCAGAGGTGGCCAACGTAGCAGGATAGGTTGCAGCATTTGCACAATATGCAGGTCTGAGTGTGTTAGGATGGTGTGTGTTTCATAATGTCTGAGAGTGGTCAGTATGCATGTATGTTGAGGTAAGACCTGGTGGCCATTTCCCTCTACTGCTGATAACAGGGACAAGCCCTCACAACTGCAGTGCCAAACACAATCCCCACCAGTATAACACATGCAAGCAGTAAGCCATTGTAAATGTATGGTGGTAATATGTGTCACCATGTGAAAGACTGACTTGGCATGGCTGTTGGGCTAGATAGACAAGCAGTACACAGGGGAAAGTACCTGAGACATACAGTATATATTGTGTAACTGTGAAATGGTGACACCCTTGGATATGTACATATAGATATGCATCACAGTAACAGGACCTGTAGTAGGGGATACCGGTGATGTCTGCCTGAACACCTGCAGATCACAAAGGAGGTAGGACTGATGTATTGGAAATCAGCCAATGTACCCACACATGCCAGCATAACTGTAATGCCCCATGCATATCTGTGTGTCAGATGCAAGTAGTTTCCATAGCACACATGCACCCAGCCACGCAAACACCACCCACAGGAACCTCTCTGGCAATATCCCTGATGTAGGGAAAGGGTACAGTACAACCCACCTGTATATGGCAATAGCGAAAGACTGCAGGTGTTCCATGCAGGTGTGTCCCTAGCTGTAGATAGCACCCTGCCAGCATCCACACCACCTGATCAAGACTGATAGAAGGTATTGGCATGAACAACTATCACATCTACCCTGTCACCCCAGGGGAATATACTGTATGGTGGTCTGGGACTGTAGGACTGACAGAATGCAATGGCCTGCCACATCTGGACTGCATCAACACCTAATGCCCCACAGGCACCTGCCAAATGCCCATGTCTCACGCATACTTCCAATGCATGTTATGTCATGCACAGCCAAATAACATAACACACTCCATTTAAGCCATATGCAAGGCCATGTGGACAAACCACAGTAACATGTCCACCATGTTCCACTGCATGAACTGTGGACCAACACTAACACACACCTGTGATGTGGTGATACCCTTATGGAAAGTATCACAGAATGTATGCATAATGTACAGAAGAGGTTAGAATAACAGAGCGGGGGGGGGGGTGGGAGCATGGGCAGCATGGAATGTGCAGGGTCAGACACCAAGCTGTCGGCACACTATCCCTGGCTGCAAACACAAGAATGGGTGGCTACACACCTGCCCATAGACCAGAATTGAGTAAATGTCCTGAGCCATGGCCCCTGCCTCTGGCTAACATGTGCAAATCTGTACAGCTGTGAGGCATTGCCACAGCAAGATAAGGCCATACTGCCATGTTGATGGGCAGACATGTATGGGACCCTCTGCCAGCACTGTGCCAAGGTTCTGAACAGGATACATAAACCCAGCACAAAGTGTCTGCAGCTTCCCCTCCAGAATGGCATAAATTACCATGAATATGTAGGTGTCTGCCCACAATACCGGACACAGCTGCCATCACTCTTGCCCCACAAGTCATCACTGTGAGCAAGAATGTCCACCTGACAGTACATGAGGACAGAAAACATCACTGTGTATAACAGTACACATGTCTGAATATCTCTGCTAACAGCAGTACCATGCAGCTGAATCAGCACAGACACAATCACCTACAGTATACACTATCCCCTGCACAGTTTGTCCCCATATTGCCAAATGATTGACGAATACTCTGCAGAAACAGTATGCTACATGTAGGTGTATGACACAAATGTCTGCACTGCAGTACAAACTACCTGAAATCGATCCACACAATCAATATAGAATGGCATACTGGGCATGCTCACACATGTAAACAAATGAAGCCCATGTCTGCAATAAACAGTGGACCAGACATATCTGGCATTTGCAGATGTTAGTGCAGTCACTCCTCAGTATGCAGCACTCATGCTTTGCACACACACTGGATAGGAATGCAGGCATATATCCAAGGATAACACTCTATAATAAGCCAAAAGTAGACATACACAGATGTGTGGAATAGAGTGACTGTCACAAGGCACCATCTATTATGAGGCCTGTCACACCCAGCACACAGCCAAATGGCTACAACCATATGAGGTTCGGATGTCACTCAATTTTGAACTTAGCCACTGGTATCTGTCAGCATGATGGACTATGTGGTGCAAGTGCTAGCTGTGCAACATGACTGTACAAGGAAGTAGTCATCTAGCAGATGTATACATGTACCTGTGGAATATAACCCTGCATGTGCCCGCATGTGGTGTGTCAACCTCTAGATGAATGGGTTATGGCCTATGCACACACACTGCCCTCCCCAGAGCTGTACTACGACAAGCCTGCTGAGGTCATCCACTTTGAAATACACCCTTGCGAAATATGTATGCCAATAATGTCTGTGGCACTTCCTGTAACTGCTTACTGTTGTAGTGTGATAAACTAGTTAGGTAGGAGTTCTAATCCCAGACATGGCAAGTGTGTGTGTGTGTGTGTGTGTGTGTGTGTGTGTGTGTGTGTGTGTGTGTGTGTGTGTGTGTGTGTGTGTGTGTCTCTGTCTGTGTAGAGAGCAATGCTTTTTAGGCTAGTCACACTCACTACAATTCAAATGCTGCACTTTGTCAAGGCTGTTGATGTCATACACTGTGAAATACACCTTTTGGAAAGCTGTAGCCCAAAAATCTCAGTGGCGCGTCCAATACCTGCGTACTGCTATAGTGTAATAAACTAACTAGGTAGGAGTTCTAATCCCAGACATTGTAACTGTGTGTGTGTGTGTGTGTGTGTGTGTGTGTGTGTGTGTGTGTGTGTGTGTGTGTGTGTGTGTGTGTGTGTGTGTGTGTGTGTGTGTCTCACCATCTGGGGAGAGAACAATGCATTTTAGGCTATTCACACTAACTACAAATCAAATGCCCTACTTTGTCAAGGCTGCTGATGTCATACACTGTAAAATACACCTTTTGGAAAGGTGCAACCCAGTAAACTCCATGGCACGTCCTATACCTGTGTACTGCTGTAGTGTAATAAACTAATAAGGTAGGAGTTCTAATCCCAGACATAGCAACTGTGTGTGTGTGTGTGTGTGTGTGTGTGTGTGTGTGTGTGTTTGTGTGTGGTGCACCATCTGTGGAGAGAGAAATGCTTGTTAGGCTAGTCATACTCACTACAAATCAAACATCCTACTTTGTCAAGGCTGCTGATATGCACTGTGAAATATACTTTTCAGAAAGGTGTAGCCCAGTAATCTCCACGGTATGTCCTATAACTGTGTACTGCTCTAGTCTGATAAACTAGTTAGGTAGGAGTTCTAATCCCAGACATGGAAACTCTGTGTGTGTGTGTCTTTGTCTGTTGAGGGAGCAATGCATTTTAGCCTAGCCACACTCACTAAAACTCAAATGCCCTACTTTGGCAATCCTGCTGATGTCATTCATTGTGAAATACACCTTTGGGGAAGGAGTACTCCAGTAATCCCTGTGGTGTGTCCTATAGCAGCTCCATGCCATAGTGTGAAATAGAACTCTGTTAGAGGTTCTATACCCACACATGTTGGTTGTGGATGTTTTGTGTTTCAAGGACTGTGTAGGCAGCAATGCATTTTAGCCTGGCCACACTCACTGCAATTCAAATGCCCTACTTTGGCAATCCTGCTGATGTCATTCATTGTGAAATACACCTTTGGGGAAGGAGTACTTCAGTAATCCCCATGGTGCATCCTATAGCAGCTCCATGCTGTAGTGTGCTATAGAACTCTTTTAGGGGTCCTATACCTCCACATTTTGGTTGTGGGTGTTTTGTGTGTGTTTCAATGTCTGTGTAGGGAGCAATGCATATTAGCCTAGCCACACTCATTACAATTCAAATGCCCTTCTTTAGCAATCTTGCTGATGTCATTCATTGTGAAATACACCTTTGGGGAAGGAACATTCTAATAATCCCCGTGGTGTATCCTATAGCAGCTCCATGTTATAGTGTGATGTAGAACTCTGTTGGGGGTTCTATGCCCACACATGTCAGTTGTGGATGTTTTGTATGTGTTTTAATGTTTGTGTAGGAAGCAATGCATTTTAGCCTAGCCACGCTCACTGCAATTCAAATGCCCTACTTTGGCAATCCTGCTTATGTCATTCATTGTGAAATACACCTTTGGGGAAGAAGTATTCCAGTAATCCCTGTGGTGCATCCTATAGCAGCTTTATGCTGTAGTGTGATATAGAACTCTGTTAGGGGTTCTAACCCACACATGTTGGTTGTGGATGTTTTGTGTGTGTTTCACTTTCTGTGTAGAGAGCAATGTATTTTAGCCTAGCCGCAATCACTACAATTCAAATGCTCTACTTTGGCAATCCTGGGCAATCCTGCTGATGTCATCCAATGTGAAATACACCTTTAATGAAGAAGTACTCCAATAATCTCTGTGGTGTGTCCTACAACTGTGTAGTGCTGTAGTGTAATACACTAGTTAGGTAGGAGTTCTAATCCCAGACATAACAGGTGCGTGTATGTGTCAGTCTGTCTGTGTTTGAAACTCTTATCCTGTGTGGAGGTTGTGAGTGTGTAACAACTGGGCTCAATGAGGAGTGGGATTTGTAAATTTCTTATATGGTGGCCCTAGTATATATCACAATGTCCACCATACAGGGATAACAGATGTGAAATAGCCGAGAGGCTGGGGTGTAAATCCATACCCATACATATGACATCAAGGCAGAAAAACAAAGTTAGCAACCCTAGTATTACCCAGAGAACACTCTCAACCCATGTCTCATACACACACCCACACACACACACTTGCCTAGGCAACAGCCGCTATGTTGTTAGTACTCTGCATATTGCCCACTGATAGTAACTATGGTGTGACTGCAGTGGGCTACAGAGGTCATGGCACCCTGTCCATCTGTCCAATAGGCATGTACATGCCGACAGTGCACCTTCCCCATGTTCCCCACTGGACACCTGTAACACCTGTGGTGCCATCAAATGTGACCCACAAAGGACATACCATGCCTGAAAACATGCCCTGTATGGACAGATGCTACTAACACCAGGGAATGCTGGTATAATGCTATCAATGTACTTTGCAGGGTAAACCTGCAGTCCATTACCAGTTCCCGCCACATGAGGCCAGGACTGGCACATCTGATGATAATCTGTGTACACAGCATGGGCCAGACACCCCAGGTACAGTTCCACATGTCACTGTACATGCATGTGGGAGGTGTGCACATCCCAGACACCGTCCATGTCATGGACTAAGGAACACATACATGGCAAGCAATGCACATTAGCCACACACAATAGTCACCTAGGTGACTGGATAGTGAATACAATACCCACCTGTGTGGGCAAATCCTGAAACTACACCCCTGAGCCACAATGCAGAACAGTGTCATGTTGCCTGATGCTAAGTTATACCCATCACCTAGCCTTGTATAAACTGTCTAGCACAGTTGACCACTACACATCCGTAAAGCAATGCACCCATGCATGTCAGTACTGGCACTGTGTGTGTGTGTGTGTGTGTGTGTGTGTGTGTGTGTGTGTGTGTGTGTGTGTGTGTGTGTGTGTGTTTCATGATGCATATGATCACATTTATACTCACTACACCCCCCACTGGCATACTGAAGCATGCTGTCCAATGTCAGACACCTCCACATACCCTTTGCCCATATAACCTCTGTATGACCTCTGTGGTGCGTGTGATACATACACAGTAATGTGTTGTGGCAATCTCACTAGTGCTGAGTTGTATTCTTGGCCCTGCCATGTGTGTCAATGTGTGACCATCCCTGTGAGAGTGTGGCTGTGTTGATACTGGCACCTGTTCATGTGGACAGGCATGTGTACTACACCTACCGTATAGCTTCCATATCCCTATTGCAGATGCCACTCACCATCACATATATGTTTTGAGGGCTCCTCAACATGTAACCTATGTGGCGCATCCACTAACTGCATAGAAATGTGATAGCACTACATAGTCATCAGGGGTTTGATACCCTGAGCAGGTAGGTGTGTGACACAAACATGCTTAAGTTTTACTCTCCCACCTCTCCTTGACTTTACTTTGCCTCTGTCTGGCTCTCTCACTCTCTCTCTGGTGGATGTGGAGACCTACACCTACTTTGCTTAGGCTGCAGCATGTGTATTGTAAGTGATGCTCATGATCAGCTTATGGCATCTGCATGAATTGCAGCCCTACTCTAGCTGATTGCATGTGGAACAGCTGTGGTAACATTCCCATAGCCGATTGCATGGAAACACACTCCAATATCTAGGAACATCATGTTGGTGTTGGGCCTGTTCATTCACTGTGAGCAGGAACTAGAGCTGTTGTTTGGCAAACAGCATAACAGATGGATTGGGGATTTACCTCTAACAACATACACTGTGGAAACAGGCCAACACACAGGAGGGGGATGTGCCTGACTTGACTACAGACTATAAGTGCTGCTATACTGCAATTGGACTAATTTTGGTTTAACAGGGTGTGTGTGGATATGGCTATTCTATATGTTTTAATACCTGTCATGTTAGTGTTATGTTTATGAGGAATCCCCCATCAGTAGGGTCATCTGCAGACTGGGCAGTGTGTGGTGCCTTTTGTTTCTTGTGTTACCTACAGAGCACCTATCTGTGAACTGCAGAAGGTAGTGAGAGGATTGCAGTCTGTAGATGGTGACAGCTGTGAGAGTTACTGACTTAATTTCCCTCGTAGGACATATGTTGCAACAAACCCTGTTACAACAGTAAATGTATGAGGTTATCACAGCATCATGTCATTAATGGCCCTGTGTTTGTGCCTGCAGCCACAACTCTGCCAACTTGTACATGTGTCATGCAGTAAGAGGTGCATATGTGCTGTGCACCTTATTTATTGACATCATAACTGATAACAAGCCAGTGAGATATCAGACTGCTACACATGTTATGTATAGTAGGGGTTATATTTGATGACATAACCTGGACATTCTGCAGTTGTGTGTACAGTACTGAGGTCTGTGTACTTATGGTGATTGTTGACAGTGTATGTATTGTTAATATGTACCTTGGCCTGTGTACCAACTGTGGTAGATATCATTGTTCTTGGTCCTGTTCTATCTGATGTGACATGCTGCTCCACTGTATGTTACCCTATCGGCTTACATGTTTGTAGGGCCAAACACACACATGTCCCATACCACAGATAGGCATCGGACCATACTGTGTAGCTGCCCAGTATATGTAGGGTTAGTGTGTGAATGGCACATATGAGGATGGTGTTGAACAGATAGTCCATATACTGTAATAGTACGCTAGCTTACCATATGTGGCTGTGGCTGTGTTCACATTGGTTGTGATTATACACTTTCACACAGGTGTCTGTTACTCTGCGCTGTGACATGCCTGTAGAGCCTGCTATATATGCAGGTACATGTGAATTCCCCCATAGGAAATGTAGACCAGTGTTGAGCCAGTCTGCCTGTAGCCTGCACAGTGCTTTGTCATATGCCTAGCAGCTTAGTGTACTTACTCAGTGAGATGTCATGTCCAGATACTTGCCAGATGTACTGCTGCCAGGCCACTATAACAGTCATGTATGTCAGACAAAGCAGTGGGATGCTGTACAGATGTATGTCAATAACTAGTGGGTAGTATGTGGCCATGGCACATCTGTACCAGTGGTTATTATGTGCCAGGACAGACAGAGGTGTGTGAATGCATAACCTATGAGGGCATATGTATACAAGTATTTACGTGTTATACCCATCTACATGGCTGTTAACATCCACATTGTCAGGCTTGGTCCACATGTCTTGCACTAAGGGGTTCCGTGTATACCTTTGGACTGTCCAGAGTATGTCAGACTGTCCACATATATTGGCCATATCTCTGCTGTAGTCCACAGGAGCATTACTGTGCTAGCAGTGGTACTGTACTATGATGTTTTTATGATATCTGTCAGTAGCCAATGGTGCACATGTTAAAAGCATATGTGACCTCCTACACACACCATGTCTGTGAAGACAATCCCTATTACAGTAGCAATAGTCTACAAATATACCTGAAAAAATGTACCTGACATCCCGTTGCACTACAAAGTTGGGACTACTGGGGCTGAAGTAGGGCTCCACTCCATGTTCAGGACATATGGTGAACATATATGTATATCAAATATCTATATAGATATATACACATATACATATCAACATTCTTAGATGGATTTGCATATATATATATATATATATATATATATATATATATATATATATATATATATATATACATATAAACACTCATGTATACATATATATATATATATATATATATATATATATATATATAGTTCCCCTTCAATCCATCGAACATTTAAAACATCAAAGTTCAGATCATTAAGATCAGAACATCAAGTTTTAAAACATTGAAGGTTTGAAGGGGAAGAAAAAGGTACATGTAGGTGGGAGAATGTTTGTGTTCTTGCAGGGCACCAAAGTGCCCTGCATACTGTGTGTGTCTATGTGCCATCTGTGTGATGACACTACAGATAGGGTACAGAAAATCTCCCGTTTAGCGCTTCTGCATTTAGCGCTAAATGGGAGATTTCCCTTTACTCCACTGTAGTGTGGCCTTGGAGTTGGAATATTAAAGTAGGGGGGGTGCAGGCCCCCCTGCATACAATTGTTAAAATTTATTTTTCTTTTCTTTTTTTTTTTTGGTTACACTTGTAACCTTCGATGTTCAGGTCTCGATGATCAGAATTTTGATGTTTTGAAATTTCGATGGTTAGAAGTGGAACCATATATATATATATATATATATATATATATATATATATATATATATATATATATATGGATTCACTTCAGAAGCTCAAAATACTGAAATCTCAAATTTCAGTATCTCAAGCCCAAGAAGCCGAATCCATACAACAATGAAACTTGAAGACCGCGAAATTCAAAACCTCGAATACCTGAGGTTTTGAATTTCATGGTACTACTACACACACACACACACACACACACACACACACACACACACACACACACACACACACACAAGCACACACACACCATTCTCCACACAAACACACACAATCTGTCTACTACATGTGCGCCCCCCCCACACCTTCTCCTACTTAAATATTCTCACTCCGAGGTCGCACTACATACAAACATACACAAACCACCACACAAGCTACATTCTCCTCGCACACACACATCACAGGTATAAAACACACTGACACACACCACAGCCCATACCCAGACCCCTTAACACACACACACACACACACACACACACACACATACTTACCTGAAGACATGACCGCAGCGGAAGTTTAAAAGCATGAAATTCAAAACCTCCGGTATTCAAGGTTTTGAGTTTCATGCTTCTGAACTTTCGCTGTTCTGTGGATTCGGCTTCTTGGGCTCAAAATACTGAAAATCAAGATTTCAGCATTTCGAGCTTCTGAGGAGAACCCATATATATATATATATATATATATATATATATATATATATATATATATATATATATAGATATATGTATATATATATATATATATATATATATATATATATATATATATATATATATATATATAGATATATATATATATATATATATATATATATATATATATATATATATATATATATGTACATACGAAGGGATGTGCACATGGCCGTATATAAGTAGCACTATACATATGTGTATACAGACATATGTATTAGTATAATTGTGTATTTACATGTAGATATATATAGACCTATTATATGTATATAACCATATTCCTGTCATGTGTAAACCTCATGGTTGTGTATACCCTCCCAGATGTATCTCACTGTATGTATCTGCTATGTGTACATTATGATAAAACAACATATGTGATGCAACAGTCATATTAATAACAATGACTACACAATTTAGGAAGTAAAGGCAATTGCTCAATACTACTCAATATGTGTATTGACAGCTATATTGGTAAAACAACAGGTGCCTTCACAGTGGTCATGGTGTAGTGGGTACATGTTGTGACTGTAGTCTAGACCTGCTGGGCAGAACAAGGGCTGTTGGATGCAGAGTGGTTAAGGCAGTTTTGAGCAGCTTTAAGCGGGTTTGCACGGGTTTGTGCAGAGGTAAGCACTGCTAACTTCCAGTTACAGTTTCTTATACTCAGTTAGCTTCTAAATTGGTTAACCTGTGTAGGCATTGCTTACCCCTGCACAAACAGGCTTAAATCTGTTTACTGCTGCTTAAAAGTGCTTAGCCCTACTTACCCCCATGGTAATTTATTTAAAAGAAAAGAAAAAGGGGTTGATAGGAAAGTGGTGAAAAAAGGGGCACAAAGAGGGAAAGACCGTAGGGACAATAGCCAGGGATGGGCAGGAAGGGTGTAGGGAAGGTCCATAGCTGCCCATTTCTTCTACAGCAACAGCTGTGCATATACACTGAATTTGGAGATAGATTTGGACACTCAAACTCCTGGAAGGGGCTGAGGACAACAAAAATATGTTGTGATGCCAGTTAGACTGGATTACATATGTCCAGTGGACACATGTGGGAAATGGACAGCTATGTATAGGGCGAGATTTTTTGTGGGAACAGATTGCCCTTTTGTTTTCAGGTGAGAGTGGGATGTTGGGGAGGAGTAGTAGGTATATTTGGGGAGGTAGGTGGGGTAGGTTAATAGACAAGACAAACAAGACACATACAGGGGCAGTATATGACACATGTGGGGGGTAAACACCTTAATGGGGAGGGGTGTTGGGAAATCAGAAGCCCATGAGCCCCCTAGTAGAAACAGTGGGACTGAGGTCCCCACCCATGGGCAGTCACCACTGCACCTTCACAGCTCTGAAGGTGGCTGTGCTGGGGGCTGAATCGCAGAGCCAGGCTGACTCTCTAATCACAACACACAGCCCCTGAGCTGGCGTAGAAGATCACCAAACTGCTGGTTGATCTCTCTACACACCACGACCCTGACCTGGAGATGGGTGACAGGTGCCTGTCCACACCCATCCCCTGAGGCGGTTCCACCCAAAGGTGAAGCAGGACCAATGGACGGGGGGTCCCAGGTTTGGCCCCAGACATGCTGGTGCCCGGTGCCACGGCCAGGTGAGGTGGGATAGATGAGTCCGCTGGGACCAGCCTTCCCAAGAGTGCTATAGTGTTTAGATTTCATCATATGTGGGTTAGTAATAGTCAACACATTCCAGGATTAGGTATAACAGCATGCACAGATATTCCCATTAACCAAGACACCAGATACAGAACAGTTCCATAGCAAACAAAACACATGCATATATGGGACCACAGTGGTAACAAGAACAGCATGCAGTACATTGATGGCACCATGGCACCAATGTTGGAATAATTCAATATATAGCACATGCATGGGAACCATTGATATATTTATCAAACTGGACAGTATCAGAACATAGGTGACATTACATACCAGGTGGGGTGGGTATGTTGATTATTGTTGGGGATATGGTCGGGGGGAGAAATATGTCAATTAACAAATAGTATATTCCTGCAGTCCACATTACTTTCCTTGTCAGTGCTGTTATCTTTACCTTACAAGTCTTACTACACTACCCTACAGCCTTAGTTTGGACAGTGATATGGCTGTCATCATCGTTACACATGATCTGGTTTTACCTGCAGTATACATCTCTTACCTGGTATACCTGTGGAGGGAATGTTTGTTAACACTAACTGTTTTGACACATACTCCCAGATTCCAGGATGATGTTGTGCACATAGCTATCCAACTCTTTCTGCATAGACTCTGGCCATGTGTTGACCACATGCTGGTGTACCGGGACATAGCTAGAATATTGCCCTCTTCCACCTTTAGTGACCTGACACACGCATATACATGCTTTCCTACTCAGTTATATTCTGTAGCACAGTGTGGGTGACTGTGATCAATGATACTTTATTATTCAGAGAAACTGCAACACTCACAGTTCCCTACAATACCAGCATGAACAGTACCAGTACAGGTTATAATGGTCGGTATTTCTCAGCGCAGTATTCGTATCCGACATACCTGTGGGAGCAATGTTTGTTAGCACTACCTGACTGTTGCCACACAAACTTCCAGATTACACATTAGTATTATGCACATACATCTCACTCTGTTACTGTACGCATTCTGGTCACAGCTTGACAACATGGGAGTGTAGATAGGACATACTTAAAATATTACTCTCCTAACAGTTTCAGGGGTTAATACAGTGACAAGTTTGTTCTCATAGGTGTTTGACAATCACTTGTATTCCCTGTTTGCTGGCTAAACATCTGGGATCATCCCACAGACTTACCAGGGGGACAGGCAGCAGATATGGGCCCATATACTGCACATTCTGGACTCATCTGTACTGTTGTGGGGTATGATTTTGTATGCAGTCTACATCCACTCCCAGGATTCAGACCATAGCTGTGTCTGCTACAACTTAAAAACTGTCCATCACAGTTGTGTCGGCTATATAGATATTGCTGTATATCTCCTATCTGCTTTCTGTCTTATTAATTCCCTGTGTTTTTGCATTCTGACCTTGTATTACAACACTCTTATACAGATTTCCTAGACAGTTATAGGCTGTAGGACAGTGTGGGTGACAGTGATGTGTAATACCTCATTATTCAGAGCAACTGCTTCAGTCGCACTAGTATACAATACCAATGTAAACAGTAATGGTACTGGGTATGATTCTTGTATTTCTGGGCGCAGTGTTGGTATCTGACAGACCTGTGGAAGAAATGATTATTAGCACTACCTGAATGTTCCCACACACAGTACCAGATTCCACATTACTATTATGCACATACATCTCACTCTGTTTCTGTACACACTCTGACCACAGCTTGACAAGTTGGGGTGTAAATGGAACATACGTGGCTTCTTAGTCTTATAAGGTATTGTGGAGTTGCTAGTGTGCCAGCTTTGTTCTCATAGATTTGTGTCAATCAGTTGCATTTCCTGTTTGCTGCCTATATGTCTGGGATCATCCCACTGATTTCCCAGGGGGACAGGTTGATAGGCAACAGATATGGGCACTTTACTGGACATTCTGGACATTTCTGTTCAGTTGTGGGGTATGATTCTGTATGCAGAGTACTACCACTGGCAGGATTCGAACCATGGCTGTGTGTGCTAAAAAAACAACAGTTCACATCTCAGTTGCATGTGCTATGAAGGTTTTGTTGTCTGCATTTTCCCTGTTGTCTGTCTATGTGTCTCTCAGTTGTACTAAATGGCCTCTGGGGATTACACCTGTCATATACAGGCATTCCTACACATTCAATTTATGGTGCACAATGTGCGTAACAGTGCTTAATACTACAGTACTATTACATGATTGCTAATCTACATTACCATATGATACCAGGGTATACACATGCAGTCCAGCAGTTAGACCTTTATTGTCAGGCTATTACACTTTTATTGACATACAAACGATATGAGACTCTTCCTGACATAATTTCTAGTGTATGCAGTACTTGCCTTGAATGGTACAGGTTTTATACAGGCAATTAATTTACTACTACTTTTAGTTTTATTTCCTATGACAGTAATTGATGAGTATTACTAACCTGCCTCGCATCACAGCCTCGCCAGGTGACTGACGTGGGCCTCCTGGTTCGTGGCCCACTTCATTGCAGCTGTGGGGGACATAAGACGAATATTTAGCCATACCTATCCATGGTATACATGAGCTGGCAATTATTACACACATAGTGGGGTGATACTTACACACAACTGAAACATCCCCTGCCGCTCTAGCCTCTTAGAGCCACTCCTCTAAGAGGTCCCCCTTATGCCACTTCAGGTCGACATAGTGATGCCTGACCTGCTCACCAGTTCAGGGTATGTCAGTGGCACTGGTGAGGTCATGGACGAGACGGTCCCAGGCCTCTGCCTTATAATGGGAGCCCTGGTACTGGTCTGCAGCAGTCTCTGATCATGGTCTTTGACAAGGAGTCCTGCCCTGACCTTGGACTCCTGGATGCACCAGCGTTGTGCCCAGAAGCGCACACCTTCTCCTCATACTGACATTGTGCCTGCAAGGGGAAGCTGCAGCCAGTTATGAGATGTATTCCAACCTCTTGGGTTTAAGTAGGGCTGATTTCCCGCACTTTTCTGTGATTGGCCGGTTTTGAAAAGGCTAAGCTATAGGCAAACCTGTTTACCTAGGGTTGGCATTATTTAAAGGGATATAATACTGGGCACATTGAGTTAGCTGGCCTACACACTGCTTACACCTCCTAAGCTGGCCTGTGCAGTACTTAGCTTTGCTTACATTAGGCTTTGCATTATAATTCCTTTTTCACATTGATTTATTATTCATTACACCTTATATGTATGCCTGGTATCCATGATTCATATATACGTACACTGTATGGGTCTTTGTGTTTTATTGGGGACTTCAACACTCTATTACAATTATACCTGACTTCTGGCCTTACTGCTGTACTCTGGTTCACATATTTATGTTATGTAGTGGGTTAAGGCACATATGTCTGTATACTGATTCCTTTTACAGGTTCAGTTTGGTTTTACTGTGGTGAAGACTTGTTTGCTGATACCTCATTCTTCTGTACTTCTGTGATGGCTTGGTGGTTAACTGCTGTGCCTGTGGTGTATAGTGTCATGGGTTTGAGACCTGCATGGCTGTTTATTTTGTTGATGGGCAGAACAAAGGCCATTGGATACAGAGTGATTAAGGCACTTTTGAGCATTTGTAAGCAAGTTTGCATGGGTTTACACAATGGTAAGCACTGCTAACCTGCCGTTACATCTGCTTACAGAGAGTTAGCTTCAGAATTGTTTAACGAGTGTAGGCATTGCTTACCACCATGCAAACAGGGTTAAACTCACTTACTACTGCTTAAATATGCTTACTACTGCTTATAGGTGCTTAAACCTGCTTACTAGTGCTTTATTCATTATGACACTGACACCTCACATGTGCATTTACTGCAGTACTCCAGTTCATAAATATATGTTATTTAGTGGGTTTTGCAACATAAATTTTGATCATAACGTGCTTTGCCATGGAAAATGGAATGTGCTGCAGTGTGACTCAAACCGGGAATGCCTGCTCGTAAGGCAAATGCTCTGCACACTACACTATTGCTATGCTGCTTCATATGCATATATCTTCCTTGTTATCTGTTATCCTCTTCAGCCATTTAAGCTGCATTAACCGTAGCTAAGAGATGGGCACACCCGCACACCTACGGTTAGCTTTAATCGGATTTTTATAAAAAAAAATAAAATAAAGGGTGTGTTCATTTCATTTATGTATACTGTTGCTGTTGAACAGTTGGTGAGGATATGCGGACACCTATGAGTGGTCTTGCTCATTTCTGACCCCCTTCTGCTGTTCTTCATCGTGGGGGTGTGTATAATCTGAGAGCTCTGCTCTCAGACATGCCCCCTGCACTCTTACATGCTCAATGTAAGACTAGGAGCTCAGGAAGTGCACCTCATTACTATGCATGGCACGTTGCAGTCCTGCTCCTAAACAGCCGCCTCCATGCAGGACTATGCTGAGGAATAGTAAATCCGGGGGTATGTGTAATTTGAGTGGTTGCAGAGATATTGTAAGTTGTTTGCAAAATATTACAAATGTAATATGTTTACTGTGATTTATAAAAGTCGAAATACCAAAAACCAGGAAACAAACGAGCGAACAAATCTCCAGTCCACCAAGAACACAAGCCCAAAAGTTCCTTTTATTATTTTGCAAAGTTTAGTTAAAAGACAGACACAATAACCTAGCCTGCTGTTACATTTACCCTTAAAGTTGCATTCAAAGTGCAATAAACAGTTGTTTTGCACATCAAAAGCATATGTTATGCACTCTAAACATAATAAAACATGTAAATAATCTAAAACAAAAAATATATAATGACAATATATCAAAAAAAATATATAATATAACAAATAAAAAGTATGGAAATGTTTCTAAAGGGACAACGTTTACGTTTAGAGTGCATAACATATGCTTTTGATGTGCAAAACAACTGTTTATTGCACTTTGAATGCAACTTTAAGGGTAAATGTAACAGCAGGCTTGTTAGGTTTGTGTCTGTCTTTTTAACTAAACTTTTAATTAAGCTTACTAATTAAGTAATTAGCAACTCCTATAAAATTTTGTATTCTTTTAAAAAAACTCCTCTGAAGAAGCCACACTGTGTTTGTGGCGAAAACGCTGCTTTTTACTTGTGCAAAATAATATAAAAGTCAGTTTAAAATCTAGAACCTAAAGAATAAAAATACTATAAACCACTATAAAAATAGCTTGTGATGAAGAGTTTGCCATTTATAATTCTTTCATAATCCCTATTGTTCCAGAGATATGAATATTTGTTTGAAATGTGAGGACATAATTTGATCTTGACAGAAGGCTTAAGCTCTGTGCATTGGAAATTGCAGTGCAAACATCCTGAGCTCCATTGGAGTGAATGAGTTAAAGTTCATGAAATTAATATTGTTTCAGTCTTTGTCAGCCAAAAGTACTCTTTGCAGCACCAGGTATGTGCCCAGTAATGATTCCTTCTGCAATTTGTATGGAGTTACATGTAGTGGTAACATATCTAAATACAATTGTAGAATCTTTTTTATAAGACCCATTGCTCCTACTACTTTGGAACTGCCTGGGTACCTTTCTTCCAAATTGCTCTTATTTCTGCCTGCAAATCCTGATATTTTATGGTTTTCCTGTCAGAATTGTCCAGTGTTAATATAAAAAAGTTCATAAATTCAAATACAGTTAAACAGTTGAACTTAAATCTGCCAAGATATTTTATCAAATCTGCAAAATATTGATCACAATTTCACAAAGTGGTATTTGTCCATTGCTTTATGTGAAGGGGTAAAGCCCTTGGCACCACCGAGAACCCAAGCTTCAAAAGACATTGCTAATTCTTATAAAAAGGCAAAAATAAATGTGTAAATATTTTCCATTCTTTTCTTTAATGACTTTATAACAGGAGAGATACATTTCTGATCGGATTTTGTTTTCTAATTTAAACACTTTAGAAGAATGCATTTCACATTAACATCAGCATTACCAAAGTAGCTCAGATAGGCACAGGCTAAACAAGTGCCTTCCCTGTCCAATTTTTTTTTTTTTGTATAAAATCTTTTTATTTCCTTTTTTTATGAAAACAGATACAGTAAAATGTAACAATGTTAATAGACAGGTATTAATATAACCAGAGAATACATTGCTGAATAATAAAACATAAATGCAAAACAGTAAGAACTATTTACACATATGCCAAAATTCCATCATTGATTATATATACTAACATCAAGCTAGAATATGTTCAAAAAGGGATTTCCAAAATTCTGTAAAGTGAGTGTGGGATTTTTCAGTGTAGGTTAAACATTTGTGAGCTAGTAGGTGTTTGGTAGCCAATTGTTTGAAACCCTCTCATGTGAGTGATGCTCTATCCTTCCAATGTAAAGTAATGTAATATTTAAGTAAAGAAACTAGTGTTATTAATATTCATGTTTGTAGTTTAGTCAGGCCTGTGGGGATGATATGTAGAAGAGCTAGTTTCCATAATAAGGTGGACTTTTCATAGCCCATTTTTTCTATTTGGACTCTAAGTGAGCACCATAGCTTGTAGGTACACTTGCAGCTCCAGAAGATGTGGAGTAGATCAGGCTTGTGATTATCACAATATGAACAGAATGGAGAGGTGGTTGGGTATATTTTATTTATAATGATTAGACTGAGATAGGCATTATGAAGTATCATGATCTGTGTATATTTAAGTTTTTTTTAAGGGAAATAAGTTTGGAGGTAAGCTGGATTGCTTGAGTTATTTGTTTGTGATTGAAGGAACAATTTCCTTCCAGTAACTAGAATAAATAACTTCTTTTTGCATTTTGATTGATAGAATAAATTTGTAGGAGTTAGATAATACTTTTTGTTTGAGGATAGGAGGTTCCATATGGTATTACAGGTTTGAATGTCATTTGCATTGATATCAGGATTGTCTATGATGTACTGGCTAAGGTCTCAAATTTGCCTTAAAATGATTGTATAGCTTTTAGGGAGCTTTAATTGTGTTCTCATTTCAGTGATAGTATTGTTCTTGGGGAAATATATCTGAGATGGTTAGTTTCATGAGGAGGGTATAATTGTTTAGGTTAATAATGTTGTTATTCATTTTGAGTTTGGGGTTAAGGTGGATAGGTTGCAGGGAAGTGAATGCATAATATAGGTTTAATGATTTGAACATCCTTTTGTATGATAGTGATTTTATGTTTAATGATTGGGTATATTTTAAGATTTTTCAAATTTTTGTTGTAAAGGAAAGGGAAGGCTCTGGGGTTTATGGATAGTGTTTTGATATAGTTGTGTAATAGTTTGACCCAGGTTGAAGACCATGTTTGTGGTGAAGGGGGTGTGGTCAGCTATTGTTATTAGTCTATTACAGTTTATGATATCATAGTAGAGTTTAAAGTCCAGCAGCCCTAACCCTCCATAGTCTTTATGGTATGTCAATTTATTATAACAGATTCTGACTGATTTGGGGACCCAAATACATTTGGAAATTGTGGAGTGAATGGTTTTGAAGAGTTTTAGGTTGATAATGGTAATGGAGGCATTAAATATATATAGAAATCTGGGTTGAAGATTAATTTTGATTGTGGCTATTTTAGCTAGGAATGGAAGTTGAAGTTTTGTCCTTCTGTCCATATCATGTTGTATGTTTGACCAGAGATTAATAATGTTATTTGTATATGATTGTTTAGTATCTTGGTGGAAGGATATTCATATATATTTTAATGAATTGTTTGTTTTAATACCAGCTGCTAAGGAGTATGTGGGAAGCTGACAGAGGGAGGTAATAGGGAAGTTATTTGTTTTTATTAGGTTTAGTTTATAATTTGAGAAAGTTGAAAAGGTCTATACTGGATAGTAGTTTCTGGAGGTCTGAATTAGGTAGTGAATAGTAAAGATTTAGATCATCTGTAAAAGCCGCTAGGGTAATTTTAGTGTTAAAGATATTGGGAATATGGTGGAAAGTTTTCAGAGAAATGAGGAGAAAAAGGGGTTCAATGTATAAATTAAAAAGATGGGGGATATAGGACATCCTTGTCTGGCACCATTCTCAATGTCAATTTCCTGAGATAGGTGTTTATTAATTTGTAGGTAAGTATAAGCCTTGCAGTATAGTGTTTTGGTAGCTTGTATGTAGTTATTGGGTATGTTAAAGAGAGGCAAGATATTTATCAAAAAGTTTACATTGAGTCTATCAAATTCTTTTGAGGCATCAACAGCTAAGGTGTAGATTGGAGTATGTGTATGGGTAGAGAGATTGATTATGGTGTCCAGGGTAAGGGTATGATCAAAGATTTGGTCTCTGTATTATAAAACCTGATTGTCCAGGGGAAAGAATGTTTGGAATGATTGGTTTAATTCTGTTAGCTAGTATTGATGCAAATATTTTCATATCAAGATTTATTAGGGCTATAGGTCTATAGTTCAGGTTTTTTTTGAGGTCGGAGTTTGGTTTAGGTATGAGAATTGTTTTGGATGCATTTAGATGTATATCACTTACACCATTGGAAGTAATGTGATTGAATAGATGGAGAAGAAAGCGAGATGATTTTTGTGGGAAAGCTTTGTAGAATTTGGCTGTAAGACAATCTGGACCTGGTGATTTTTTGGATTTGAGTATGTTGATTGTCATAATAATTTCTTTCTGGGAGATCGAGGAGGATAACATTTTTTGTTGATTTGGACTGATTTGGGGAAAATTTAATTGGTTTAAGAAGGCATCAAGGTTTTGTTGATTTGGACTGATTTGGGGAAAATTTAATTGGTTTAAGAAGGCATCAAGGTCCTGTTTATTATGAGAGAAGTTTGATGGATTGTAGGATTTTCTGTATATACTTTCAAAGATTCGTATGCTATCTTGAGTAGTGTGATATTATCTTGGTAGATTAGTTCTGTTATGTTCGGGGAGGGTTTGTTTTGGTTAATAAACCTCGCCAGGAATTTAAATGGCATGTGAGCCCATTCAGAGTAATTCGCTAAAGTTTTAATTTTTTGGTATGTTAGGTTTTCAGCATTGAGATCATACAGCTTTTGTTGGAGTTGTGTTATTTGAGTTTCAGTTTCTTGTTTAAATGATGATTGGAGTTGGGATTCAAGCTTAATGATCTGATTTTTAAGAGTGGCTTTCTCCTGGAAAAGTTTTTTTTTATAATATGAAGCTTTACTTATAAAGGTACATCTAATTAGGGATTTAATAGAGGCCCAGTAAATGTCCATAGGTAGGTGATTATAGAGTAAATTGTCTAAAGCTTGGTCTAGGATGGCATCTACGTCTTGTAGAATTTCTTTTTTCCTTAATAGTGTAGAGTTAAGGACCCAGTTATACCCCTGATTACTGTTAGTTTGATTGTTATCCCAATCAATAGTTAGGTCAATCTTAGAATGATCTGATAGGTATCTGGGTTCTTTGTGAAAGGATTTTTTGTATTTAGTAAATATATCTGGAAATGAGAAAGAAATCCAGCCTGAACCAAGACTTATGACACATAGAGTAGAAAGTGTAATTATTTTTGAGGACATTACTGGGCTGGAATATATGGGGGTCAAATAGGTTAAAGTCATTTTTAAGTTCCTCGAGTGCTGATATGGCATGGTTATTGTGTTTGGAATTGGTGTTAGATCTGTCAATATCAGGGTCTTGGATTGAGTTTCAGTCCCCTCCTAGTATATAATAATGATTGGGGAAGTCAAGCAGTATTTTATAAATAGACATTATAAATGTGTGTTGATTTACACAAGGCGAGTATAGGTTTAATATCAGAACAGGTTTGTCTAAACAGGCTGGTTTAGTTGTTATATAGTACCACCTTCCCTTCATGTCCATATCATGTTTTATGATTTCACATTGGAAGTCAGTTTTAATAATGATTGCTACTTCTGAGCTATTTTGGGATTTGCCAGAGGTAATGATAGATATTCTTAATCCACTTTTTTCTTTAGGGAGGGTTTCCATTGCTCTGGTAGAATGTGGGTATCTTGTAGGAGGATTAAATTAGCTTTGGATTTGAATATCAATTATAAAAGTAGTTTTCTTTTTTTTTTTTTTTTTTGAGTTGGATCCCTTTGATATTCCAGGAAACAAATGACCACATACCTACTATTATAACTATGTGTCAGTAAAGGATGAGTGTGATGGGTATAGTTGGTACAGTACATGTAAACGGTAGGACATTAGCATATAACTCTTCCTGCATCAAACTTGTGTCTATTCATGAAACTACTATGCCAGGAAGAGATGGGGAAATTGGATGGTAATGAGTTATAACAGGAGTTAAAGCAGAAATGGTTAGGTGGAAATCTTCTTGTTACTAATGCTTTGATAAATTTTAGCCCCATATTAAAAACATAGTACAGATAACAAACAGCATGTCTTCCTATTTTAACTTCTGCTAGTCTTGTATCTCTCCATAGTTTTTAAATGATGAGGGGAAGTAATGGGGGGGCAATATAGTTCTGTGTAATGAAATAGAATATCACCTAAAATTGGTGTAAGGTGAGAGGGTTCTTAGAGTTGGTTAAGGTAATGTAAAAATGTATGTACCTCTGATGTTTTGTTGACTAGTGCATCTTGATTGGGGTATTAAGCTGTGCTATTAATTACAGAGCTAATACCAGTTGTTTAAATAATTGTCACTGATGGTATTAATGTATGACAAAATGTGTCAGGTTAAATGTTAGTGTTTCCAGGTATATTTCTCGTCTCTGGTCTAGAAGCTTCAAGGTAATAAACCCACAGATTTATAAGTTGTTAGTTTTATAACAGAAGAGATATTACTTTATTAATAATATACTGCTGTTAAAGTCTAGCATACACAAGAGCATACTGAGAAAATTTTTCTTCGAAGAGGTGGTTAGTCATAAAACAATAAGCAAATCAGAGCATATATAATACTTATGCATTCTATAGCATTTGTCAAACTTATAAAGCATTTAACATCACAATTTGTTCCATTAACTATTTTTAACATCATGTATCTGCCAACTAAGGCGAGGGTATTATTATTAGAAATGTCACATTAACAAGTTTAGAATGAATATCTTAGGTATGCTAGTTATTTGGATAGACAGACGTGAGAGTAATAGTGTACACATTTTCATTTGGTGTTTTAATTCTTTACTTCCCTTTTTCATTGCCCTTGCCTCATTTTCCTTTCCTTTCTTCATTCATGAAGCTTGTATTGCACTGCTATGTAAGAGGGAAAGAAAAAAAAACACACAGTGTAATATTCATAGTTGTTGTCCAAGACTGATAAAGCTTGTATGTGGAGTTATTTATGGAAATATAGGCAAAAATAGTATATAAAAATAGGTTCCAGAAGTTTTAATTGTTAAAAGAAAGAAATCTCATGCCTTACGATATACTACAATTCACAGTTTGTAGGTATTTGCATTGTTCCATGTGCGGTTGAGTGGAATACCAGGGCAAAGAATATTGAGAATGAAAAAAATTGCTTTGATGACCACTAGATGGGAGTCTAATCTGTTATTGCATGGCAAGGTAAGCTTGTGAAGCCAAGTCAAAGGTGTTGGAGAATGTATTTAGAGTGAAGTAAAGAAAAACTGATGATTTCCTGGTTAACTTGTGTTATTCCTTATCAAAAATGATAGATGTATTGTAAATCCAACATTATGAATGGAGTTCTTGCAGATTTTTTTTTCTTGCTTGCATGAAAATGTCTGTAATTTGGTAGTAGAATTTTAATAAAGAATAGGATTCTGGGAAGTTAAGTTCAGGAGTTAAACAGGAAGTGACTGGCAGATTGAGATGGCTGGATCCTTGTACACTGTATTCATAGAACCAGAGAGTCATTTCGGCCAAGAAATCCACAAATTATTTCTCTTGGATTACAAACAGTACCAAAATGGTGAGAAGCTTATTTTTAACTTATTTCAGTCACATGCAATTGTCTTATTTATGCCTCACAAGACATCTACAACAACTGGAAAGGCCGCAGAAATACCTCACAAAGAGGATTACCGGCCTCAAACAGACTCCCTATGCAAACAGTCTCAAAAACCTCCAGCTTTACTCCATCGCATATTGCCTACTCAGAGGTGATTTCTGCCTAACATACAAAGCTATGTCAAACCCAGAGCTGTTGGACATGCTCCACTTAAAGAAATCCCAATCCCTCCGAGCTACACGCTCTAGGGACCTAAACCTTGTCCCTACAATAAACAGAACATGCCAGAGGGATAGATGCCTATCCCAGAGACTTCCCATACTCTGGAATAAACTGCCTATCTATATCAAACAAAGCTCCTCATTAGCACTCTTCAAGAAAAATCTTGATGATTGGATGGGAAATAGGAAATTCACCCCGGGGATCACCTCTGTGGCTCTGCTCAACAGTGGCACAGGAAAATAATTTTCTTGGGTGGCAAAAGCCAGGGTACCTTTTTGGCTGGGGTTGTATAGGCCCCAGGGCCAATAGCCTAGTACCTACCTATGAACCCATGAACACTGCTGCTTTTTTTCATTTTATTTGCTATTTTTGGTAGTAGGTAGTTCAGGAACTGTATTAAAGGCATTTAAGAAGGATTTCTTCACTTCTGATTTGTTGCTGACATTGTATTTGATCCCCTGATGCTGAAAGTGAAGTGTGTGGGGGCATCTCATTTGTAATCTGATTTGCTTTTGTATCAAAAAGCTACAAAACGGAGATAGTTTTTGACATTCCTTTTTAATTTGTAGAGGAAGATCTTGGGCAAAAAGTATTTTATTTCCATTTCAGATCACGTTTCTTTTTTTGCAGATGTAAGGATTCTAGTTGAGTTGCATGTTGGAAATTAAGCAATTTTACATACACTAGTCGTGGTTTAGTGGAGTCTAATGATGGGCGTAGGGTTCTGTGTACACTTTCTATTGTTATTTGACATGCTTCAGTGGTGTTTTTAAGTAGAGCCCCAAATATAGCCAGAATTGTTTCTAGTAGTTTGTTTTGCTCAATACTTTCTGGTATACCACTCAAAATGATATTATTACATCTGGATCTTGCTTCTATGTCCAGGATTTTTTGCTGCATTTCTTATATAGATTTCTTGTAAGCTTTAGATTTCTTCTGAAGTTCTTTAATTTTAGTTTCATCTTCAAAGATTCTGGCTTCTGATTTTTCCACTCTGGTTGCAATGTGGTTAATGGAATCCCCAAAAGATTTTTAGCCAGTCTGAGAAATTTTGTATGGCTAATTGTAGAGGCTGTAGAGCAAGTTTTAGGTCATCAAGGTTTTTAGATTCAGTTTTATTTTTACTGGATGACTTAGTGGTTTCATGTTTCTCAGTTCTATGCCTATTAGTATTAATGTCTTTTTCTGGAGATGTAAGTGCTGAAAACTTGTTTTTGTAGTTTGTGAGTCCATGGTATCTGAGTCAATAGGCAGTATTTCTCTTTTGCTGCTTAGAAGATACAAGAAGATATTTGGCCTCCAGGTGTTTCAGTCAGCCAGCAAGCAGAACACATGTGAAGGAATCCTGGCAGTATCAAAGGTAATCTTCCTATTTTTCAGTATTATCCTCTGTTTTTGGTAGTTTTTCCAAGTTGTAGCAGTTAGTCTTGATGACTATCAAGGTTTATTTTTCCCCCTAGATCACGATTTATGTTAGAAAAAGTAGTTTTTCATATTGGAATTTGGTGAGCTAGGTAACTGCAGTGTTTATAGGTCAGTGGCCATTTTGGATCTTCCCTGTCCAATTTTTTAAAGATGCCTAGAAATTTACAGTAGGACAGGCAACTGTCAAAAAAATGAAAATAAAGATATACAGCTTCCTTACCTTTTCATCCTCAAAATAGTGCAGCTGTTCCAAAACACAAATGATTAATGTTTTGTGGCCAAGAACTTGCTAAAAACATAATAAATGCAAACTGTTTTCAAACAAAACACTTGGTGTTGGAAAGCAAACAGAAAGTAACAAGGCTTTGGTGTCAGTTTGTTTTACCTTTCAGTTAACTGAGATAGTCTTGGCTGACAGTTTGTTTCACTTAAAAAAAATGAAGAACAGCAGTTCATACTAAAATCATAGCAAACTGTAGCTCTGTATTTTGAAGAACAGCAGTTCATACTAAAATCATAGCAAACTGTAGCTCTGTATTTTGAAGAACAGCAGTTCATACTAAAGTCATAACAAACTGTAGCTCTGTATTTTGAAGAACAGCAGTTCATACTAAAGTCACAACAAGTGGTAGCTTGGTATTTTGAAGAACAGCAGTTCATACTAAAGTCATAAGCAGTAGCTCAGTATTTTGAAGAATAACACTTCATACTTAAGTCATAGCAAGCTGTAGCTCTGTATTCTGAAGAACAGCAGTTCATACTAAAGTCATAACAAGCTGTAGCTCTGTATTCTGAAGAACAGCAGTTTATACTAAAGTCATAACAAGATGTAGCTTAGTATTTTAATATAGAGGGACAAGTGACATGGCTAATTTTGAATTTAGAAGTGAAATTTCTACCATTCCAGTTCTGGCATGGCACAGATTTAGAGGAAACCCTAAATACACAAGATGGAAAGCAGACAATATTAACAGCAAGATCAATGCAGCAAGCTAGAGTGACCAGTGTGTGTAAGGTCAGTACTAGATGTTATCCTTTTCCACATACACATTAGGGATTCAGGTCAGGTGGATGGGAGGAAAGTATGTCCATACATGATATAAAAATCTATTGAGTGCAAGTATATGCACAAAGGAGGAAAGGACATAAGGAAGAGCTCAGGAGATCAGGTCAGAATCCAAAAATATGATAAGTGGTACTCAGTGCAAAATTGTGCCAGATAACTCTTTTATGAGGTATAACCCTGTTGTTTTCAATTGATTTGATGAATGTACTGATTGTATTTTATGGCAATCTGAGTGGACAGAAAGGATCATGTGATGGGTAGAACATTTAGATGCTTCTTGGGTCAATGTTGAGTATTCTGATGAAGTCTAGTATTATTTAAAGACGAAAGCACTTAAATAAAGTTGGGCATTTTTAATTGGTACCAATGCAGTATCCTCTGTTCATGATTATTCTTTTTTTTTTGTGTGTGCTTACTGTTTTGGAATTGGTTATCAGATATAATCACTTGCCAGTCTGTCAACTATGTACAAAATGGTGACTAAGATGTCATTGTAACATTTCATGAAAATGTTGTGATGTAACAAGGTAAAGCAGCAAAACCACAGCAAATGCAAATCAAATCTTATACATTAAGAAAGAAACACACATCTACACATACACATCCATGAAACCAGCAAATGAAAGAAAATGAGAAAATGCTTGCATAAGTTTGTAAACAAACTTTAATACTGCCTATACTTTTAGGGGTCCCTAGATTAGCTGGCAATGGTCGATGGCAGATAAGATCAACTACAACTTTTTTGGCAGTAGACAGCATTATTTTAGGGCTCAACTACAGGCACTCAAGTTGCCACAAGAAATAGATGTTAAGAACATCATGTTGATCCATGTTTTCTATAGGAAATTATTGAAAGAGTGATTTCTAAGTGTGCACAGGCAATAATTACATCCCTTTGGGAAGAGTCACCCTTTTTTGTGTTGGTATGACTGTAGAATTGGTATACATATAAGTTGTGGGGGTTGCCCACCACATATGGGGTGCAAGATGGCTTGGCACCCCTAGAGAAAACTCTTATTTTTTATTTTATTTTATTTATTTTTTTTTGCCCTTCTGTGTTTCAGGCATTACTTTTTTGTGTTTCTAATTCTTAGGATTGTTCAGTTCAGGGATTGATGGTAAAAATATCTTTAGGCTTCCTCTGTATTACACAGGAAGATGAAGTATTTCATGGTTTGCTTGAAAAGTAATTTAAGAAAGAGTTTAAAAATTCTAAATGTACACTCATTGAAGACAGAATGAAAAACAAAACATGACTGAAATATGTAGCATCACAGTAAAGCTGCATATCTCACAAGAAGGGATATGAGATATTTTTCAGATAGAAAGAAGCTCATAGAATAGCTCCCAAGTCATAATGTTTGGAGAGGGATCAATTACTTCTTTGTGGAAGCATCAGTAAATGCTTATAATATCCTACTTAGAAGATCATTGAGGATTAAAGGTGCTGAGTTAATGAAAGCAAATAATTATCTTTGACTAAGAAGGAACAGTAAAGTTGTGGCTCTCCTAGTCCCGGGGAAGGAATGGCATATCTCTCAACTACTTAGAACAAGAAATCTAGACAAAGCCATCAATAATGGGGGAACAAAGGCCCAAAAATATGGACACTTTAATATTGCTCTTACAAACTTAGAAAATTGAGAGAGTAATAGCTTTTTTATTAGCATGAATTTTCCGAAGGGTATGAAGTCTGAAACTCAAATGTCTGTCATTATTTTCTGACTTCAACCCTCAAGGATTTTCCAGAAAAAACGCAATTTTATGAAAAACGGACCCAAAATATGAAGCAAAACTCTGTACATTTGAGAGATTTGAGGAATAGGGATTTTAGCAAGAGCTACAGCGAACAATGAAAATCAGAGGCTTCAACCACATCACAAACAATATACACACTAGAAAATCAGCTGCAGTCTGGTCTCATTGAGGTCTCTGTGTCCAATGAGTATTTCCACAGCATAGTGTAAAAAATTCAAACTGCCAGTGCTTACACTTCTCTGAAGTATCCTGAGCTGGTGAAGCTTGATTGTTGGGACAGGAAGAGCTCAAAACAATTCAGTTTAAAAATGCCAATAAAACATGATTACCATCCCACCATGTAAAAATAAATGAGTGATGTGAGCAATCTGCTTAATTGTGCACATCATCTGTACTTGTGAAAGGAGTACAGTGCATTTAACATGCATATAGCTTTAATACTTGGTAGTAGCCTGATTAAATTGTAACTGTTACTCTAAGCCTTTTGGTTTAAGCACTTGGGCCCCAGACCAGTTGCTTTACATTAGAAGGTTTGTGGTCTGCACTGTTGTGGCAGGACAGGTAGCCTACATCCTTCTAAGTTGGGAATTGATGATTGAAGGCTCAGTGTCTGTTATTCTAAACGTGTATTAGTTCTAGTTAAAGCACTTGGGCTTCAGGCCAGTTATTTTTCATTAAGAAGGTTTGTGGTCTGCACTCTTGTGGGAGGAGAGGCTAGATTCTGCCCTTCTGAGCTGGGAATTTCTGGTTAAAGGCTTATTGTGCCTACTTATTTGAACTGTTTCTTTCTGAAATTGGTGTGCCTTGGTTGCTGTAGCATAGCCTAGATTCAGGCATCCTGAATCTAGTTTTGTTTGTATAACTTGAGCACTAATCCAGGCCATCTTTTTTGGAGAAGGTTCTCCTACACCCTAGTGGCAGGAGTGTGCAGTCAGAACTTGCCTGATTGAAGACTGCTGGAACAGGGCTCAGTTTTGAGCTTTTTTACTGGTTAATTGGGTAGATTGTTTAAATCAGTTTGCTCGTTTTTGATTGTTATATTAAAAAAACTGCACGTCATTCATCTACTTTTACTGTATTTGTGTTTCTTCCTACTTTATTACTTTATTTTGCTTTTGCTGCTTGTTCTTAAAAGTACTTAACTGCATTTATTCTGCTGCATTTATTACTGATTGTTAGTAGCCTGATTAAATTGTAACTGTTATTCTAAGCCTTTAGTTGAAGCACTTGGGCTTCAGACCAGTTGTTTTACATTAAGAAGGTTTGTGGTCTGCACTGTTGTGGCAGGACAGGTAGCTTACATCCTTCTAAGTTGGGAGTTGCTGATTGAAGGCTTAGTGTCTGTTATTCTAAAAGTGTATTAGTTCTGGTTTAAGCACTTGGGCTTTGGGCCAGTTATTTTACATTAAGAAGGTGTAGTCTGCACTCTTGAGGGAGGAGAGGGTAGATTCTGCTCTTCTGAGCTGGGAGTTTCTGGTTAAAGGCTTATTCTGCCTGCTTATTTGAACTATTTCTTTCTGAAACTGGTATGCCTTGTTTGCTGTAGCATAGACTAAATTCAGACCTGCTGAATATAGCTTTGTTTGTATAACTTGAGCACTAATCCAGTCCATCTTTTTCTGGAGAAGGTTCCCCTGCACCCTAGTGGCAAGAGTGTGCAGTTAGAACTTATCTGATCGAAGACTGCTGGAATGGGGCTCAGTTTGTAGCTTTTTATTGGTTAATTGGTTAATTTGTTTAAACCAGTTTGCTCATTTGCTACTGTTATGTTAAAAAAAAAACACTTTATGCATTGTCGCTTAGCTAGGGTTAAACTATTCCCGGCGCCATAAAGTCTGCTCTTCAAATTTTCCCTTAGAACTAGCCTTTTTTTTTTAGTTTTAGCACTAAAATCTGTTTCTTTGAGCTCAGCACTTGTTCAGAACTCATTTTGAGCACTAAATAAGTTACAAATTACTACACCACTCAACTTTCCTCACTTGTCTAGAGGAAAACAGTTTTAGAACTTAATAAATAAGCACTTATCCAGGCATGTCTAAAGGTCAGCTCCTGGTGTTTTCTCCTGTCTACCTGATGAATCTGGGCATCTTTGGGTAATGCAGCAATTGCCTCATGTACACAGACAACCATCTTCTCCTACCACCCAACACTACAACTTCTGAGAGATGCACTTATATAGCCAAACTGGAAGCAAAGCTTTCTTTACCCAAGACTGGACTAGACAGTCAAGAGGAGAAGGTAAACACTTGCACCACACCACACTCATCACATAGTCCCTCAAAACCTACACCACTAAAACACACACATAGAAACACGAAACACACACCTACATTTGCGGAGACTCTCAATAAATATCTGCTCAAGCAACAGAGACCTCCAAAGCAGAAACACAAGCAACCTCCACCCCCCAACACAACCCTAATGACACATGGCCCATAAACTCAGTGTGCCAATCAACCACAGCCCATAAGGCATAACAATGTACCCAACACTCTAGTCATAGGTGACTCTATAGTCAGACACACTGATGTTCCACTCACCAGGCTAAACAAGGAGAAAGTTACCGTCAGCTGCCTGTTGGGTGCCAGGATCCGCCAGATAATGCACGCACTCAGGTCACTCCACAACAAGTACAAATATGACTCTGTCATTGTCCATGTTGGTGTGAATGAGCTGAGATGTACCTCCCTGGACTACATGAAAAGAGACATGCAGGAGCTCTCCGATCTTGAAGCCCAGGCAGGTATGACCCTAGCCCTGAGTAGCATCCTGCCATCACCCAGAATGATACCACAGTACAAGGATAAAATGATTGACTTTAACAATTGGCTAAGCTTCTGGTGTCATTCTAAGGGGATCCAGTATCTGTCTGCCTAGGTTGACATGATCGACAGACCACAATGCTTTGCCAGAGATGGCCTGCACCTGTCGCCCTTGGGATTCCGGATAGTGACTAAGGATCTTGCCACCCCTATAGTGCCTTTTTTAGGCAAGGTTCAAATGACAAATTCACCACCATAACAGGTACAAGCAAGCAAAATCTGAGGGTAATGCTACTCAATGCTAGAAGTCTAAACCTCAAAATGCATTCACTAGAGCCACTCCTTAAAATGGAGAACATCAACATCTGTGCAGTGACAGAGACCTGATTCAGAGCTCCAGAGAGCACCCCTGCATTATCAGGCTATAATTCATACCATACCTTTCGGCCACCTAACCTGGACTGAAATACTAAAGGTGGAGGCGTGTCTATATTCATTAAGGATATCCACACCTCCAGGCTAGTTGCTCAGCATAATGCATCCGAGATTATCCAAGTGCAACTAACTCTGGGCAAGACTGCAATTCAAATTGTAACTTGCTACAGATCCCCCACCATGCCCCAGGATTCCCACTCCTCATTTCTTGATACACTGGAAAATATTAGGGTACAACCCAACACCCTAATAATGGGTGATTTCAACTGCCCCACCATTAACTGAGAAAAATACTCATGTACCAACTCTTTTGCTCAATGTTTTCTGGAATTCAAAAATTCCAATGCCTTGGATCAACTTATCCACACCCCCACCAGGGGCACCAATATTCTAGACCCGGTCATTATCAACATGGGTGACCGGTGTGCCACACCAGAGGTCAATTCCTTGTTGATCAGATCTGACCACAAGCTAATCACCCTAGACATCCACATCCCACCCACACCCCCATTAGGGAAACTACCATAAAAAAAATGTCTCCAAAGCCAACTTCACACTTCTTAAGACAGAAGTGGCAAACTTCACGATACCCATGCAGATGGACAATATAGGCACGACTTCTAAATCCTACACAAATGCACTTTATAAGCACTTACACGAGTGCATGGATCGTGCTATCCCTAACAGAACCAAGATGCTATCCTCCAAAAAAGGAAGCCAATCTGGTGGTCCCCTGCCATAAACAAACTCTACAACAGAAGAAAGAAACTATTGCAAAAAAGAGTGAAATCCCATGATTGGGGGAAACTCCCTGGTCAGCCTCAGTAAGAAGCTGAGATCCCTCATAAAACCCTCCAAAACTAGTTATGAAAACAAAATCACCACTGATTCTAAGGACAACCACAAAGCATTCTATAGCTATGTCAAGAATCTCAATGGCAACACTCAGATCTGCTCTGAGTTACAGCACAATGGCACTAAATATACAGAACCGACTGATATTGCCAACATCTTGGCATATAGGTTCAATGCTAACTTTACCCCCCCTCTCACCCCCGAAAGGGCCCATCTATATACTGGAAGAATGCAAAGTTCCTGTAATCACAGCTGCACAGGTAAAAACCACACTCTCCAAAGCCAATAACACAGCATCCATGGGAACTGACAACATCCCAGGCTGCATTCTACACAAACTGAAGAATGAACTGGCACCCCACATGTTCAATCATAGCATCACCTCAGGCTTTGTGCCCACTGAATGGCGCACAGCGACGGTTATCCCACTCCACAAAGGGGGAGCCACCACAGACCCAGGGAACTACCGCCCCATTAGCGTAACAAGCCTGGTCTGCAAGGCCATGGAATGTATCATCATGGATCTTATAAACAAAGACATTGGTAATCTCCAAACTCTGGACCCCACCCAGTTTAGGTTTGTAAAAGGCAGATCATGTCTCCTAAACCTGATAGACTTCTTTGAAGCAGTCACCAAAGCCATAGACGAGGGTAAAGTGGTTCACACAGCCTATCTAGATCTCACCAAGGCTTTTGACACCATCCCCCACTCTGGAATTATAGATAAACTCACTAAGCTAGGTATAAATCCCTATGTCACAAGATGGGTTGCCAACTGGCTCACTGACAGAACCCACACTGTGAAAGTAGCAGACTCCAAATCCGACTTCAAACCAGAGACAAGTGGAGTACCACAGGCTTCGGTCCTGGGTCCTCTCCTGTTTGGTATCTACTTTTCTGAAGTACAGGCTAACACAGAAGGTCTTTGGCTAATGAAGTTCACAGATGACTGCAAGCTAGGAGCCATAATCAAAACTCTTAATGATGTGGACATCCTACAAAAGGGCCTCACAGAGAAAGATGCCTGGTGTCAAAGACATGGCCTCAAGCTCAATGCCAAAAAGTAACAAACCAAAAATGAGCACTAAATGTTGCGAGTCCTCAGAAACTGTTTATTGAAATAAAAGTTTAGCGCTTTCGTCAATACAATTTACTTCTTCAGAACAAGAAAACATCATTCAAAACGGTCTTAAATTATGAGTACTGTACAATAATTGGTTGTCTTTCCACCAATGGTATAACTTGATATTCCTGTTCATGAATATTAAATACAACTCATGAATATTAAGTGCATGATATTAAAAGCACCCCAGAGACTTATTCTTATAGTGCAATATTTTAAAAAATATAAAAAATCGACCTGAGCTCCAAAAAAGATTATTGCAGTGTTATGTCAACATTCGACAAAGCTTTCATAAATATAAAAATATTAAAATGCAATGTTATGATATGTTATATATAGAAAAAAATACATATATAACTAATAGTTATAAAACTATTAAACTTGTCCTGCCTTCTTGTTGAGAATAGGCAGAATGGTCAAATGCTCATTCAAACCTGGGGGGAAATCGGCAGCTAACCTTAGTTGCCACAATAATTCTTTTTTATTTAAAACATTTTGCCAATCTCCACCCCTGGCTTCTACATGAACAAAATCAAGAATAGCAAACTTAAAACCACAAAAATCAGCACACGACATACTGTGTTTGTATAAAGCATTAGTTTCCTTTTTGCTTTTTATGTCGTATAAATGTTCATATATCCTGGTTTTAAATAGCCTCTCTGTCTTTCCGACATAAAAAGAAGAACAGGTGTTACACCTGGCAATATACATTAACTTGTTGGAAAGACAATTGCAACTTCTCAGGAATACAATACTTTTATTCTGATTCTCAATACTAATGGAGCTATCCTGCACAATATATGAAGAATAAGAACATCTACCACAAGGTCTACTCCCACTCAGTTTCATCTGTGCACCTTGATGATTAATACCTCTCTCTAGGACTGATTTTAAATTGGGACCTATTTTAGTAGAAAAGTGATGTGATCAAGGAATTTGCTTTTTTGAGGACATGTTCATTGAAAGGGGTTATCCAGGGGAGTTTATTGAGCATATTCTTACAGGTGTCTTGGATGAATGGGCCAAAAAATATCCACCATTGTTGGGTAAGGGACTAAACGTAATAAATAATACAACAGGAAGGACTAACAATAATAATAAAACTGATTTTCAGCAAGCATGTGTTGTCCAATATAGTTCATTGTATTCTCAGGTTGAGGGAATAATATGCAAAAATTGGAACATTTTCAAAACCAACAGTGAAGTGTTTCGGGTGGTGGGCAACAAACCTATCTTTTCTACTAAAATAGGTCCCAATTTAAAATCAGTCCTAGAGAGAGGTATTAATCATCAAGGTGCACAGATGAAACTGAGTAGGAGTAGACCTTGTGGTAGATGTTCTTATTCTTCATATATTGTGCAGGATAGCTCCATTAGTATTGAGAATCAGAATAAAAGTATTGTATTCCTGAGAAGTTGCAATTGTCTTTCCAGCAAGTTAGTGTATATCTTGCCAGGTGTATCACCTGTTCTTCTTTTTATGTCGGAAAGACAGAGAGGCTATTTAAAACCAGGATATATGAACATTTATACGACATAAAAAGCAAAAAGGAAACTAATGCTTTATACAAACACAGTATGTCGTGTGCTGATTTTTGTGGTTTTAAGTTTGCTATTCTTGATTTTGTTCATGTAGAAGCCAGGGGTGGAGATTGACAAAATGTTTTAAATAAAAAAGAATTATTGTGACAACTAAGGTTAGCTGCTGATTTTCCCCCAGGTTTGAATGAGCATTTGACCATTCTGCCTATTCTCAAAGAGAAGGCAGGACAAGTTTAATAGTGTTATAACTATTAGTTATATATATATTTTTTTCTATATATAACATATCATAAGATTGCATTTTAATATTTTTATATTTATGAAAGCTTTGTCGAATGTTGACATAACACTGTAATAATCTTTTTTTGGAGCTCAGGTTGATTTTTTATATTTTTAAAAATATTGCACTATGAGAATAAGTCTCTGGGTTGCTTTTTAATATCATGCTCTTAATATTCATGAGTTGTATTTCATATTCATGAATAGAAATATCAAGTTATACCATTGGTGGAAAGAAAACCAATTATTGTACAGTACTCATTATTTAAGACCGTTTTGAATGATGTTTTCTTGTTCTGAAGAAGTCAATTGTATTGACAAAAGCACTAAACTTTTATTTCAATAAACAGTTTCTGAGGACTCGCAACATTTAGTGCTCATTTTTGGTTTGTTAGTTTTGTTTTGAGCACTACTGCACCACCTGCTTGGTTTCAATGCCAAAAAGTGCATTGTCATCCCCTTCGGTAAAAACTCTGTACCCATGAGCTACCACATAGGTGGTAGTCTACTTAAAACCAAAAGTGTGTTAAGAGACCTTGGGACACAGGTCGACAGTAGTCTCTCCTTTGATAATCACATCACCACAGTAGTCAGAAAATCCTTCTACATGGCACACCTCATCACAAAAGGTTTCTCATCCAGGAAAAAAGAGGTCATTGTTCCCCTCTTCTTGTCACTCATTAGACCCATTATAGAGTGCAATGCCCCTTTTGGTATGTACCTCACAAGACATCTACAACAACTGGAAAGGCCGCAGAAATACCTCACAAAGAGGATTACTTGCCTCAAACAGATGCCCTACACAGACTATCTCAAAAAACTCCAGCTTTACTTCACCACATATCGCCTACTCAGAGGCGATCTCTACCTAACATACAAAGCTTTGTCAAACCCAGAGCTGTTGGACATGCTCCACTTAAAGAAATCCCAATCCCTCCGAACTACATGCTCTAGGGACCTAAACCTTGTCACCACAATAAACAGAACATGCTGGAGGGATAGCTTCCTGTCCCAGAGACTTCCCATACTCTGGAACAAACTACCTATCTATATCAAACAAAGCTCCTCATTAGCACTTTTCAAGAAAAATAGGAAATTCACCCCAGGGATCACCTCTGTGGCTCTGCTAGACAGGGGCACAGGAAAATAATTTTCTTGGGTGGCGAATGCCAGGGTACCTTTTTGGCTAGGCTTATATAGACCCTAGGGCCAATAGCCTAGTACCTACCTATGAACCTATGAATACTCATTTATTATTGTTCTTCCCACTAGATATAAAAATAAACATTTTACGCCCTTTATTTTATCAAACATACATCTACAATCCTGTTCCAAAGATAAAAATAAGCATGTGGAAGCCAAGCTTCCTATGCTCTCTAGATTTATAATAACTCCCATTTACACAACAGTGGAAAAAGGACAGATTCCCCAAAACAGTACATATCACTGCCATGCAAAGTGATTCTGCTGTGTCTTCATGTAAGGGATACAACCTGTAATGAAATGTTAATTCAGTCAGTTACGTTTGGCTAGTTAGAAACCAATCAGCTTGTCATTGATCAAGTTTTGGGAAGTCATCTAACAAAGCATATGTCTTCAGTCTTACAATACATTCAATATCAGTTATAGATGTTTTATTCTTATACTACTGTAAGTCAGTAGATGAAATTATGTTTATTTTACAAGTTAGTGACCTGGACCTCAGATGGTCATTTTTAGTCACAGCCTGAAAGATAGGCCGCGGTGGTGCAGTGGTTAGCATTGTCGCCTCACAGCAAGAGGTTCTCCCATTCGATTCTCACCTGGAGCGCCTTCTGTGTGGAATTTGCATGTCCTCCCCATGGTCAAGTGACTTCTAAAGACATGCAGGTAGGTGTGTGTGTGAATGGGTGTGCCTTCTTTGAAGGTTGGGCGTCGGGCTTGCAACTTGGCACCATAAAAATCCACTGCCAATCACTAGCGGACCAGAGTTCTGCTGTGGCGACCCCTAACCGGTAAAAGCCGAAAGACAGTCTTGTTAAAGAAAAGATAAAATTAAAAAAAACAGTTCATTCCATACCATGATTCACAACAGCCTGTATTTATAGATCTGTGTCTGCAGTATATTGACATAATTGGGGGACTTAGTGATTACTCTCAGTTTGCAATCTTTGCCGAACTTGGTCAGCCACAGGCCATCCAAGTTTGTCTGGACTTCTGAGAAATAAATTCTGGGCAGTAAGGGGCCCAGCACAGAACCCTGTGGTATGCCACTGGTGACTGGTCTTTTGCTAAAGGTGAACTCACCCACTTTGACAGTATGAGTCCTGTCATGAGCCAGTTAGCTACCCATCTGGTAATGTAGGGGTTAATTCCCAATTGGGAGAGTTTCTGTATAATACCTGAGTGGGGGATTATGTCAAATGCCTTGGCTAGGTCAAGATAGGTGGTATGCATTGTCTTTCCCCTCGTCCAGGGCCTTGGTGACTTTCTCATAGAAGTCAACCATTTTTAACAGGCATGATCTACCTTTAACAAATCCAAACTGTGTCGGGTCCAGAGTCTGGAAATAACCTATGTCCTTGTTAATAAGGTCCATAATGATTCTTTCTATGGCCTTGCAGATGAGGCTGATCAAGCTTATGGGGCTATAATTTCCAGGGTCAGTTGATGGTCCCACTTTGTGCAGAGGGATTACTTTTGCTGTCTTCCATTCTGCCGGAGCATAGCCAGTTCACAGGCTGTGGTTAAACAGAGATCCAAGTGAGTCTTCTACTTCATGATTTAAGTTGTTTAAAAGGTAGCCTGGAATGTTGTCTGGTCCCATTGATGCCGTGTTTTTTGCCTCGGAGACTGCCAAGATATCCTGTTCTCTTGAGATAATAGGCTAAGGAATGGTGGGAGGTATACTTTGTTAGGATGACCAGTGCAGGCAGGGGGGTGAAGTTTGCTTCAACTCTATCAGCTAGCAGTTGACTATTACCTCCAGTTGAGTATGGTTGGTGCCATACACAATCAGTTCAGCAAATAGCTGAGTATTCCCTTTTAGATTTCAGATGCTGTTAAAGAATGCCTTTTGATTATCCTTAGCTAGGGAGGCTATTTTTGCTTCATAATTAGCTTTGGAGGACTTGGCAACATCTTTAATTTGTTTGTATTTTTTTTAAGCTAGAGAGGCATTTCTACCTCTGCTGAGTCAGTTCCCTCTTGTTCTTGGACATTAGTTTCTTTCACTTTTTGTATAGCTTGTTTATAATAGAGGTCCATGAGGGTGGCTTGTTTTTTCAGCAAGACCTGGTTTTAATCCAGTCAGGTATAACCAATCTATACAACCGCTTACGTGGTTATACAGGGCATTGGTGTAAACCTCTGCAAGGACTTTGTGTTATCTGCATTTGAAGGGGCTTTGAAACATCTTATACCATATTAGGTGGAGGTAATTTGTCTTTGAAAAATTCTTAAAGAGTTTTTGAGCTTGATGGTGTATCTGGACTTATAATTACAGCGAACAAGGCTGATTTATAGTCCAATCATAACATGGAGGACATCATACGGGGGAGGGGGCAATGCTTTTCCATTTTAGTGAGTACTGTGTCCAGGACATTTGAGCTGCTTGTGGGTGTGCTGACTAACTGTTCCAGAGCATTTACACTGACAAATTCCAAGAATCTCTGAACCAGCATGTTTGTGGTCATGTATGTTTTCCAGTCGATGGTAGGATAATTAAAATCACCCATGAGTAAGTTGTTGGGCTTTATGGGAAGTGATCCCAGTAAGTCCAGGTATGAGGTATGCTTTTCCTGTTTCATGGTGGGGGACCTATAGCTAGTTATGATGTGGTTGGGGGCTTTGCTTAAAGTTAATTGGACATGGAGTAGCTCAAGAGAATCATACTATGGAGTGGTTGCTTATAGTTACTGCACAAATTATCAGTCTGGGTTATGAACAGAGTGTTTAAGTGCTGCAGTTAAAATCTGGAAGTAGGTAAAGGCTGTTATGAGTAGCATTGAGTTTTTGCCAGGTCTCCCACAAATTGCAGAGTAGTACAATTATTTCTGGCATTATGTTAATAGGTTTTTACCAGGATTCTGTTATTGCTGGTATCTAGCTTAAATGTATGCGTACATATCCAGATTTCTAGCTCATAGGATTTCTTTTTTCAGCTATGCATGTGCATTTAAGTATATTATTTTTTATTCTTTTGTTAGAAAATACATATGCCACCAGCCAGCTATACATAGCACAACTGTAGTAATAAGAGAGATACATTTTGTGAGGGGAATAGCTGTATTCAATATATCTATTATTTTTAACATGGTGATATTTATTTGCAAACCTTCTTTTCAGTATTACAAACTGTGCAGTTCTAATGCATAATGCACTTTCCATCTCTCACCAGCCACTGTTTATCCTCAAGCAATCTTTGTACTTTGCAGCCAGTGTGGAGTAAAAAGAAAAGGGAAAATTACTATCTTTGTTACTCTCATGTTTTGCATTGAAAAGTCACTTTTCCTGTCTTTTATAATGCTTGTTTTTGTCTGTCACCTTATGTGTTTTGTCATAAGTATGTACTTAATCTCCTCCTTGTAGTTATAGATTTTAATGGTCTGCTTCTTCAATATTACTTTCTGATTATAGAATTCCCTCTCTATTCATTCTTCTTGGTTTTCATCTCTTTACTTGTGACAATTTCTATATTATTCCTTCTTCTCCTCTCCTTGCTGATTTTCATCTCTTAGTGCCCACATATGCCATTTCCTTATATTTTTCTGTATCTTTACTGTATTCTTCTTCTTTGAGATGCCTCATTAACTCTCTCACTTGCCCCCCTCCCCCAAGTGGGTCCAATTTTTCCATTTTCTAGTAAATGCTTTCTTTCCTATGGTCATGGCCAACCCAATTATTCCTTTATCCTCCACAGCAATCTCTTTCTCATAGCCCAGCAGGAGCAATTTTTACATTAACCTCACCATTCATGAAATTCTGTATTTTAGTAGTGCCTATAGTTCTCTTTTATAGTCTTCTAAAACCTTACAGCTCTAGAATGTATGCAACCAAGTGTCCCTTTCTTCCCCACATCTCCAGCATATTCTTTCCACTCTGGTAAACATAATAGGTAGTCTAAATAAAGTTTAGAAGTACTTGTGCAGGTACTTCCAAGTAAAGATTCTAAAATTTGACAGCTTTGGGACTGTATCTGAGCAGTGTCAGCATTTCTTGTCATTCTGTTACATCTATGTCTGTGCCTAACTGCTGCTTCCATTGTCTCTTGAGCTTGTATTTGTCTTTATTAACACATCCTCTCATCCACTTCCTTCCAGTTTTCAGTAGTCCCTTTACTGGTCCTTCCACCTGCTCATCATTACGTGGTTTTCCCGTTCTACGTTATCCATTAATTGAAATTCCTCTCCTATTTCTTCTCAGCTTTGTATTCTGTCTCTCAGTGGAACCTGAGGCCAATACTTAACTTTATTCTATTTGCCACCTTCATAGTGTGTTTCTACTTCCTCTTCCTATTTTGGCTTCCTATGGAAATTAGCCTGTGTCTCCAGTTTTTCTTTTGTCTTAGTCCATTCCACTTGCATATCTTTGATTGGAGTCTCTAATAATGCATCTATGATATATCCTTCCTTTCTCCAGGTTTCCTTCTCTATTCCAAATAATTTTTTACAGTCTGCATCATATTTCTTATATAACAGTCTTAAGAGCTTTGCTATCTGGCAAGCTTGTAGGTTAGTCTATAGGTCTGGCACTCCTAATCAACCCATTTCTACTGACTCTCTTGCCTTTTTCCATGCTGCTCTTGGTCGTTCCCCGTCTCATATGTTTTCTCTAATTAGCTGTTTCACTTTTTTTTTAATTTACTGGATGATGTCAATGTCAAAAAAGCCTATCATGTATAGGTAAAGTGGAAGATTATCCACATCTGTAATACCTGAACTCTGTGATTCATATCTAGCTTTATTGCTCAGTTTGTTCTCCATCTCTATATTCTCTATATATATTCTTTTACTTTACCATACATTTTTTTATACAAAGATTTCAATACCCCCCTTCAGTTTTATTCCTCCTGCTCATCCCTTTGCTGATTTTCATCTCCTTGTGTCCATGTATGCCATTTCACATTACATTTTTTTCTACCTTTACTCCTACCTCCCTGCCTAGGAGACCAGAAAAAGGATGAGGAAGCTACACACGTATCCATATTCCAAAATATTTAACTTCCTTCTCCCATTCACTCTCCCCCTCTCTCATTGCCTCTCCTTTCAATTATCACTACTTTTATTTTTCATTATTCATCTTATTTCCCAGTGTCTTGCCAAAATCACTTAACAGTTTTCATAATTTTCCCAGATTTTAATTTTTCTTTGTTAACGCCAATAAATTATCATCAGCATACAGGAGATTTTTGTTTCTCAACACCTTCCTAGTTATATCATCTCAAGTCTGATCTCCCTTAAGAGTTAAGTGTCAGTTGCAAAAAAGACAGGAGGCAGTGGACAAGCCTGCTTTTGTCTAGCTTTCCATATGAATTCTATCCAATAGCCTAACCCTTATTTTCACCCTTTTGTTGCCCCCGAATGTACTGCTTGTATTGTAACTATCCTTTTCTCTGGGAGTCTCCACTCTTCTATGGTTTTAAAGGTGTATATCCATCTTTACCAGTCAGATGCTTTCTCAGTGTCCAAAGAAATCAGTGCTAGTTCTGCTCCCTTCTTATGGGATGCCTGAATGATCAGTAAGGTTTTAATTAAATTACCTACTGTTTTGTACCACCCAAAACCCATCTGATGCCCATATATCTTTCTTAAGAGTTATTTCCCCAAGCTGTCTGCATGTATTTGCATAAAGCACTTTTAATCATGATTTGAGATGGGTCTGTAGGATGATGGAGCCAGCAGGCCCTTTTCTTCTTTATAAATCACTGATATGATATCTGATTTCCTCACCAACCTGCAAGCTAATCTTTCTACTAAGCTGGAACTTACAAATAACAAAATAGCGAGATTTGCCACCTATCTACCATATCGCTCACACCACTGCCTTTCTCTAAAAACCTACAGTGGCTTGAATTTCACCATCAACCCCTTCTGCCTCAGCTTCCCCTCACCCACTCCTTATTATACCAGCCCCACTCCTGTCCTGCTCTCTCTTCTCTCATCACTCCCTACGTACCCAACTGTACACTTCGCAGCTCAGACAAACACCTCCTTCAGATTTACAAACCCAAAAACAATTAGCAAACTTCTGTACAACCACTCAGTTGCAGATGCTTGGAATAAACTGCCCCAATGCGTATGATGAATTTCAAATATAAACTGTTTCAAAAAAAAAAAAAAACTAAAAGACTTTCTGCTAAACTCTTGGACTTGCTCTTGTTCTTGCAGTGACCGAACCTAATCAACCTCTATACCTCCCCTCTTCCATTTAACTTCCCCACCTCTCAATCATTCCCCTCTACTGCCTACCTTCCCATCTTTTCTTATCCTCTATTTGTTCCACAGGATTTCACTTCTGGTGTGTGTTGCTAATTATACCTGAACCATCTGCAAGATACTGTTACTAGTAACTATGCATAGGATGAAACGTCCAGTGCCAACTGTTTATACTGTGACTGTGTATCACATCACTGTTACTAGTAACTATGTATAGGATGAAACTTCCAGTGCCAACTGTTTATACTGTATCATATCACTGTTACTGTGTATCACATCACTGTGACTGTGCATCACGTCTGTTACTAGTAACTATATAAAGGATAAAACTTCCAGTGCCTACTGCTTATACAGTATCATATCACTGTGACTGTGTATCACATCACTGTTACTAATAACTATGTATAGGAGGAAACTTCCAGTGCCAACTGTTTATACTGTATCATATTACTGTGACTGTGTATCACATCACTGTTACTAGTAACTATGTATAGGAGGAAGCTTCCTGTGCCTGCTATTTATACTGTATCATATCACTATGACTGAACTATGTCAAAAAAAAAAGCTATGCTTTAACTATGTATGCAATTCTACTACGTTTGCTTACCATTTTTATAGTTTGGCATTACTTCCTACTTGGACTATGTATGATTTGTATCTGTATGTTACTACTGTTCCGCCTTTTTAATTAATCGTAGATGATGCATTATTTGGAGCTTTTCTCCTCAGGTCTCTGCTGAAAAAAGGGCATCTTCCCAGACAGACTAACCAAGTTAACAAATGACAAATAAATAAATAAATAAAATAAGTATGATTGCCTTCTTTGATGATTTTGGAGATGTTTCTTCTTCCATTATTTTACTGAATAGCCTCAGGCATTTATCTATCACTTCTGTCTTTCTCAGCTCCCACATTTACAGTGGCAAACCATCACTTTCTGGATATTTTCCATTCTCCATTCTTTCACATACCCTTACAATTTCCTCCTTGCCTAACGGGCTTACCATCTTCCTGTAGTCTTTATTCAGTTTTGTACGTTTTTGGTATTTCCATCTCTTCCCATTGCTTTTTACTCCCCTTTTCTACCACTTTATATAATTTTTGATAGTACACTCTGAAAATCTCTAGTATCTCCTCCAGACTTGTTCCTGCTGTGCTGTCAACCCCCCCCCCCCCGCACCCTGCTACCTTTTGCTACCTTAATCTTTGCTGCTTCAGCAGAGAAACTGAAGTATTGGTTCAATACTGCTATCTTCTCTGCCTATATTCTATCATCTTCCCACTTCTTTTTATTTTATTTTATTTCTCTCTTTCTTTTGTCCTGCTTTTACTCCCTTTCCTTTTGTCTTTTCGTATTTTCTTCAGTTCTTCCAGCATATTTCTTCTTATTCCGCTTCTTAATCTCTTACTCTCTATTAACATGTTTTGAATTTCTGTCTTTATTCCTGCTTTTATTTCATCCCAGTCCTTTTCTTGCCCATCTTCTTCCTTTGCAAACTCTTTCCATAATCCTGGTTATTCCTTCCTGTACAGAAAATGTGCTGGGAATCTTCGTTATCTAAGTTGTTATCATTTTTACCATCTACCTGCATGCCTGTCATACCATGATTAGAGATCGTAGCTGCTTCCGTTATAATGTTTTTCACTATGTACATTTGCTCAGTGGCTATATAGCATCTATTTATCCATCTAACCTTACCTAGCTATTATGTCTATGAGAATAAAATGAATATATCTCCTGCTGCCGTCTTGTACTGAAAATGTCCATGCAGCCACCAATCACAATGATTTTCATATGCACTTTTAGAACTTTTACTTCTATCATCACTCTCCTGCTTCTTGGTTCTCTGTCCATCTTGCCTGTGCCTGTTCTTATATTCTAGTATCTGACAAAAAGACAAACCCATTCTTCAAATGTAATTATTTCCAGTATACCTCTTATTACCTTTATTTCTGCATTTGAATGTATGTATACTGTGATTATGGTTTATTTGTTTCCATTCACTCTAACTTTAATCTCTGCATACCTACCCTTCCTGTCTTCTACTCTTCTGCCTTTTCTTTTACATCAAGGGGCCAAGTTCTCTTTTGCAGTATTACCACCCCTCTATTTTTTTTCTCTCTCCATGCTGAATTGGCCACTAACCTACATTCTCACCCTTTGCTCTTCTTACAGTCTTCCCTTGAGAGGCGAGTTACCTGAATAGTGATTATTTGTGCCTTTGGCCATCTCAAATACCCCATTATTCTCACTCTTTTACCTTTTCCTACAATGTCATTCACATTCCATGATCTCACATTTATTTTTTCATCCCTCATCTTCTCTTTCTTTTCATCTTCATTTGCTTTTAGTTCTGACTTTGGTGGTATTGTACCCATTCCTGTCTCTTCCTAAAAATCCTAGCAATTCTAGTATTTCCCCATTTAATGTTTGTCTTCTTTTCAGAGCAATTATTTTTACATCCTCCCATCTCGTCTGCTCTTCCCATCTCAAAAACCTATAAACTTATAAACTATGTACAGATTTCAAGTTCCATGTCACCTTTCAGAGATGTCTGCTGAGTGCATGGAGTGGGCCACACCTTACCCTTTCTATATCATAGCCATGACGGTGCACTTTGTGCATCATGATCTTCAACTCCCTCCATGTTTATATTTTGTTCCTTTCTCTTCCTAGTCTTTTTTGCTTTCTGTTTTTCCTACCCTTCTTATTTTCCCATTCTAATACTTTGCCCACCCTTCTATAACATCTTTTTCAGATTCCTTCCTGGTTAACTCTCCTAATTCCTTGTTTTCCTATCCTTCATATCTTTAATAGTCTTGTGTTTTCTTTTCCATTTTTCCCAATGCATTTCTGGGTTTCTTAATCTTGAGACCTCACCACTTTACCATATCTTGTATTTGAACTGTCACAGATTCTTTTATCACTTGTGCTCCCCCTGCTGACATTGCTAAGCTTATAGTTTCCTGTTTTGAGGAGTAAAGACCTTCCTTCTGGCCATTAGGCTGTTTGCTTCATTGACATTTTTCACTTCTAGGTTCCCGACTGCTCCTCAAGCCCTTCCCTGTGTGGGCATTCAAATCTTTCTCCTTCAATTTACTTCACTGTTAAAACATACCACCCCTCTTTCCCTATTATGCTCAGTTTAGTGTATAAGTGATTCATCACTATGTATGTGATGGTGGCTTTTCAATGCACACACCTGGTTTTGCATTTTTCTTTTTGCAATATTTAACTATCTATGGAGCTCCTGATTCCACTCCTCATATTATGTCCATTTGCACTTTACTTTTTCTATCATTTTATATTAACTGTGTTTACTTTAGAAGTTTCTGCAGCACAATCACTTTCATGGAGCTCTGTTTGCCCTTTTCTCTGTGCACTGGCCGCTTTTTGGTTTGTCAGTATGTTCTTGGGAGATTCTCCACCACTATTTCCAGACCCACCTGTTTAGTCCATTGCCCCAGCCTCCTTATGTAGTCACTCCGATTGTCAAGACTCAGTTTACTTCAGCGTTATCTGTCCTCTCCTCCCTTAGGGGAAGAGAAGCATGTCGATCTCTGTTAAACTCCCATCCACTCACCACCCCATTTTACATTGCTGTCAGTTCCCTGCTTGCTTGACTAAACCTTACAGCATTTCAATTGTGCGTTTTCTATTATAATGCACAGAGGATGTCTATTTTCTTCAACATGTCCCACATATTCGCACATCTCCTTATTGATATAAGTGTTTAACAGTTTCTACCAACCTCTCACTAGTTGCTTTTTTTCAGACTTTTGCTATTTTACAGCTTTCTTTCTGTCCTCACTTACACTCCCATCTTTCTCCCTTAATCTCTGTTGTTTATTAAACAATGGGAAGTATCTAATCTCACTTCCTGTGGTTCCTTCCTCCATTCAATCACCTTTTGCCTGTTCCAGATTGCTTTGCCCAGCTACTCCACTTGAGGCCTTCTTATGAGTAGTCTTTTAAAGTAGTCAGGGACTTCTTTCAGATTTGCAGACAATCTGGCAGTCCACTGCAAAAGTATTCTCATGGTGGCAGGATAGATAAGTCTCCACTTTAGCCCCCTTTCTTCACATGCTTTTTCTTTTTTTTTTTTTTTACTGGGACAAAGGCATTCCTTCTCTTCTCTGTCTGGAAGGCAAAGTATTGATCTAAGGATACTTGTTCATCTCCTAATTTTAACCTTTTGCCAGGTTTCCATTGTTCCATTAATGTTCTTTCCCTCAAGGCATATGTCTGAAAACAGATGATTATCAGGCAGGCTTTCTTAGTAGATTAATTCCCTGGCTGCGAACACAGACCTATGCAATAAGTATCTGCTCTGCGGGGATGTTAGTTCATTTTGCTGTGAGTTCTTTTACTATCTTTATACATTCTAGTCCCTTGTGCTTTTCAGGAATGCCTATTATCTTTATATTTTTGTAACTGGCTCTGTTCTGCAGGTCACACGTTTTTGCTTCAAGGCAACCAAGTCATGCCTCTGCTTATTCTCTTCTTGACTTGGGTTCTTTATTTTCAGCAAATAAATCCAGAATTAATATAGCCTGCTCGTTCAGCCCATCAGTCACTTCTAATATTCTCCTTTCCTGGGATGCCATGTTTTCTTGCAGTATGACTTCACATTCATTATTTCCTGACATATGGTCTTGATGATCATTCATTCACATTGTTTTCTACCTATATCTACACACTTGCTTCTTTCTGCCTTCTCCTTGCATATTTTCCTTTCCTTGACCTAGCATTCATTCATTTTCTAGGACTTTTATTGTTTTAAAACTGATTTTTACTGGCACATTTATTTATTCTTGCTATAATTATTACTTCATCATCCTGTGCTCCATGGGCTTGCTTCCATTCAGTGCAGTGCCATACTGGAAATTAATACATCTGTTCTTGATACATGTAATCAAATAGTGCTTTATAATGTTTTTCAGTGTTTGAAAAATAGCGCATTGTTCCAATAATTAATGGTGATATTGTTATAGTATATACATTATAGAGCCACTTCAATCTCAGTATCTGTCACTATTTTAGGTTTAGTAACTTATTTGCAATAGCTGTGGAGTGTGTGTTGGATTATACAGTAGAGTATTAAAGGATGCATGTAATGAACATGACTGGGGGTGGGGGGTTATGTGTACCAGTTCAGTCAAAAGTCTAAGCCAGGTTACTGAGAATTGGTATGCACATAAAATGTACTGAAGCTTAGAAGAACATATGTACAGTTGTAGTCTTGAGGATTACCTCTAAAAATGTAAGGAGTAAGAATAGAGAAGACATGTTCAAAACATGTATTAGCATGGTACTGTCCAAGGCATAATGTTGCATAGTACAAATGAAGAAGCGAATGCCACGTTGGAATTTATGTCAGAACATCGACTTGTCAGAAAGTTGAACTTCATATGATCAAGACCAAGAGCCAAGAACAATAAAAAAGGAACACAAATTCATAATTTTTACTTTTATTTGAATAAATCTTGTAATACTGTGATGGAAAAATTTTGCACAGAATCCCAGGTTACATACAGCTTGTGAGATTATAGTACACAAAAGTTACACATAACTTGGGAGAGAAGGTTCTTCATATCACATCTGAATTTCTTATGGAGTTGTTCAACACATAAGTTTCAGAATACTCTGCTTTTTATTTAATGCACATTTTAAAATCTTGTCATCAGTACAATAAGGAAGGTTATATCCTTACAATGCCAATACATCTGGATTATCTGAGTCCATTCTCTTCAACCTCTAGGACCTTCCACAGGTTTAAATCAGCTAAACACTTAAAACTTCACCAGAGTCTACCTACTCCCATCGTCCCACAATGCATTTTACTAGCTAGCACTTAGAGAGTGCCAAGTACATAGCTGAGGAGATCAGTACTGGCCTAAACCACAGCTTTACCACAGCTAAGTAAAGGAGAAGATGTCTAGGTCTGTTGAAGAAGATGGATCTGATTCATCTGGATCTGCTGTGACTGTGAAAGCATAACTTTCTTATTTAAGGGGATCCACTCCATCTTCAACTTCTATGACAGAGCCACAAGCATAACTTTCTGAGGGATCAAGATAGAATACCATGAAAAAATGTTGGTCCTGAAGGAAGGCTGTTCCCTCAGCACCAACATCCAGCATGCGGTATCTTGTGAAACTATGCAGAGAAGCCCATGTTGCAGCTACATACATATCATAAATAGAAGAATTAGCAAGGAAGGCCTTAAGAGGTAGCTAAGGCACTAGCAGAATGACATTTTGGTAGTGAAAGGTGCTGCCCTCCATACCAGTTATCATAACAGAATTTGAACAAACTGCAAGTTACCTTACAGGTGTCAGTTTAGGTACTTTCTGCTCTAACTTTTTTTTTTTTGCAAATGCAAAAAGCTAATTACCTTTTCTAAACTGTAAAAGATGGGGAGACAGATTGATTTAAATCAGTGTCAGTAGACACTTCTGACACAAATGTTGGGTTAATATAAGGTGTTCCCTTTCCTTACAGATGTTCAGGTAGGGTGAATAAGTGCATAAAGCCTGAAGTTCAGATATGAAGATGAGAAATGCTGAGGAGAATAAGATTTGTATCTCTGATGTCATTGAAATCTTTCTATTCTTCTGATCCTGGGATATCTGAAGCCTGCACATTCAGAATACCAAACTGACCAAGGCATAAACTGAGAATGTAGCCATGGCATAGGCATGCTCTTTTACTGAGAGATATAGCCTTGCTGTCAGTGTCAACTCCCTAAAACTTGCTTGCATTGAGGCATTGGTGTTGTAGGACCTGCTCTGGATAGGGCTTCACCATCTGTCAATGAAAGACCACCAAACACTAGTGCCAAGGTCCATTCAACACCAAAGGCTCAAAGCCCAATGACACCAAGAGGTAAAATGGCACTAAAGGAAAGAGCAATGACAACAGTCTTGAGTTGCTGAGCACATGGATTGGAGCCAAGTACCATCAGCATGACAGATATCAGTATGAGAAATGCTGGCACCAAAAGTAGAACAAACGCCAAAGCCAGAAACAGTTATGGACCAGTATGGTCGGTATTTTGATGTAGGAGGCAACTGAGTCTGGAAGCTACCTGTTTTAGGTATTATTGACAGTAATACTATGTTCACTGGAAAACAACCCAAAATCGGACTATGAAAGACAAAATCCTTGCCTGCCTTTGAAGCTGAGAGATGAAATTAAGGAAATCCTCACTTGGGTTTACAACAAGGCCTCCATCACCTAAAAGAATCAATATCCACAATGCCACTGTGATGAAAGGGCATTAAATGAATGGACGTCGAATAGAAAAGCCTCATGGAAGCTAGCCTAGCTAACCTCATATTTGATGGATCTATTTGTGGTTCTAGAATTGGAGGATCTCAGCAGGTAAGAAGCAGCAGCATTTTGTTAGCCTTTCCATTCTGGGAGAGAGGAGTGAAATTTCTTTCTGTGGTTTGGCACTCCCCTGGTGATGGGGGCATGTTGCAATTACAAGACAGATTGCCAGTAAAATCCTTCATTATAGGGTAGGGGTAGAGCTAACTAATGTTGTACACTGTATTGCACATAATGAGATCAGATCTGTCCAGCAGGATGTCACAAAAAAGTTTCCCAGATACAACACTGTTAGAAACTCTGCTTTGTGTTTTCACTTCCCTTCCTTCCTAACTCAGCTATAGGTTAGGTTCATAGGTTAGTACTAGGCTATCTGCCCTTGTGGACCATTTTAAGCCTAGCCAAATTTCACAACTCAACCGTAAGAATCAAATCATTTGTCTATGAGGTAAACACCTTAACCATTATACCAACTACCTAACCTATAGCCAAGAATGTCACAACCCTGGTGATTAGTATTGGTTAAACTAGCAGTGAACAACTGCAGATGGACAGCTGAAAAGTATGCAAAAAGGCGATGTTCTGTTTTCCAAACCAGCAAGTATCATTATATGGCAGTTACATGTCAAATAATGAAGGAATTACTCTAAGAATGCTGCAAGACTAGGGATATTACATTTTCCTGACAGAATGCAGAAGTTAATGTCACTGACATGGATACCTAGAAAACTTGCCCACCGAACATAACGTTGTTTTCTTTGCACTGCGCTTTTTTATTGAAAGTTGAGCTTAATCAGTTTAGTTTATTGCACTATAATTTAATGACTAATTTCTTAAAAGACTGAATTACATCCACTTGTAGTCTTCACATATAAGTAAAGTTTTATGTGCCACAAAAATGTAATGGAGGCATAATTATTTAAAAGCATGCAATTGTACTTAAATACTAACCGTACACTTAAGTATTGTTGTGCTCTCATATCTCTTCCCACCAATATGGTTGTTCTACTCCTTCTTAAATGATCCTGTGGAACATCTTAATAAGTTGCAACTGACAGGCTATTCCAAACATAAATATATTATTAAGAAAAAAATGACCAGCTGTGCTACTGGAAAACACCAAATAAGGGTGCAATGGGTAATCCTGTAATTAAGTTTGCTAGTACCATTCAAACTGCATAGAGTGGTACCTGCTGAATCATCTCATGATAACGTAGATAACAAGTAAAGCAGTGTAACAGAGTTGGATAAATGCAGCAGAACATGGTATGGGGGAGGGAATAGGCAGCACAGTTAGGGAAATATGTGAACAATGTGCCTGCTATGGATACACTGTATGGCTAAGTGAACTGAACACTGACCTGCATCCTTGACAAGAAGGCTGTGTAAAGTTGTAATGCATGACTAATTTCACATAAAGTGTCACAAATAACAGCTGCGCTGTGTGAAACTCCTGATCTTTCTTAGATGCTATACCTTTCTGTAATTAGTTGGAATGTGCTAGCACCTACCAGACTTTTGCAATGGCTCCAAAGCAGTAGCAAATGTTTGTCCTACTAAAATAGTAAAGTAAAAGTGGCTTTTGCACTTTGTTGTCCATTTATGTGTTAGTACAGTGCTATACGTATAACATTCTTATCCATTGCAGCTGCATCCTTTTGTCACCATAGATATCATATACAATCTGCAGTACTGTTCTATGTGTGGTTGAATAGTTTGTGTATGTGTTTGTGTTATGCGTGTGTGTGCGTGCATGTGTGTGCATTTTTGTGTGTCTGTGTGCATGCGTGCTCACGAGTGTGTGTGTGTGTGTGTGTGTGTGTGTGTGTGTGTGTGTGTGTGTGTGTGTGTGTGTGTGTGTGTGTGCTTGCATGTGTGTTTGTGTTTGAGATGTGAAGCATGATCAATGCCTTTGCTGAGTCACAGACTGTGCTAGTGAGTCAGACTAGCACATTCAGCTGCACATTTGCCCAGTACAGGAATGTTGGCTTTTGAAATTACACAGCCATGACTCTTGATGCACAAAGTGCTCTGTTACTATACTCTGTTTAGTGTTATTTGAATGAGTTTAGACTCACTGGTTTAAAATTGCCTATGATGTACTTATCAGTTAATGTTTCCCACAAGAAGACACTTAGTGTGATTTAAATTCCTGGACCAGCAATGATTTGGTGTTTGTGATATTTTTTTTCCTTTCTACAGGGGGTCCATAATCATGGCATTAATATACTCAAGTAAAGGAGTACAAGGGAAAATGTGGTATTGGGGGATTACCTCCCTAAAAATGTTTTATGAAGAAGCTTCAGCATTTTAAAAGGTCACAGTTTTTTAGTTAGTTAGTTAGTTAGTTAGTTAGTTAGTTAGTTAGTTAGTTAGTTATTTTAATCTGGACAAACTTTCAGATATTTGTTAACTATGATAGATGCATTACTTGTATCTCATGTCTCTCAGTTGCACCTGACTGTACAACATTGCAAAGGATTTGTATATGATTGTAAAACATTACGGTATGATGTGCTTTCTTAATTAAAGCTTTCTTTCACTATACACAATGCCACAGTCCTTCATCTATTTAACTAGTTAGCTGGCTAGATGCCTAAATTTCTGTTATTCTCTTTATGATTCACTCTTTAAGAACCTTGCAAATACACAGTAAATGTAAGTTCCACATATCTGCAATAGGATTCATTTCTGCAGAGACATTCTGCCTTCCATTAAATTTCAACAATGTTTTAAAGTCTGCAGTTAGTTGATCAAAATTTAGATGAGTATAGGCTACTTGATTCTGATACGATTCAAATCCCATCTGAGTTATAAGCCAAGCAGTATCTGATATAGAATAAGAAAAGTATTTCACAATGTAGATCTACCAATGTTACAAAATTAGTTTGCTGACTAAAACAGTGGTAAGATGAAGTAATATTACTCCCTGGCCTCCATCATTAAAATATCCATATAGACACAAATACCAACATAAGTACATGTGCACACACTTACACGCGTGCACCAGCACACACACGCACACACACACACACACACACACACACACACACACACACACACACACACACACACACACACACACTTGTACAAGCAGGCAAAATTAAATAATTCAATGTGAGAGTATCTCTCTAAGATAGCAATGTCTTAAAACATAGACTACCTTACTGAGAATTGGTATGCACATAACATGTGCTGAAGCTTAGAAGAACATATGTACAGTTGTAGTCTTGAGGATTACCTCTAAAAATGTAAGGAGTAAGAATAGAGAAGACATGTTCAAAACATGTATTAGCATGGTACTGTCCAAGGCATAATGTTGCATAGTACAAATGAAGAAGCGAATGCCACGTTGGAATTTATGTCAGAACATCGACTTGTCAGAAAGTTGAACTTCATATGGTCAAGACCTAGAGCCAAGAACAATAAAAAAGGAACACAAATTCATAATTTTTACTTTTATTTGAATAAATCTTGTAATACTGTGTTGGAAAATTTTTGCACAGAATCCCAGGTTACATACAGCTTGTGAGATTATAGTACACAAAAGTTACACATAACTTGGGAGAGAAGGTTCTTCATATCACATCTGAATTTCTTATGGAGTTGTTCAACACATAAGTTTCAGAGTAGTCTGCTTTTTATTTAATGCACATTTTAAAATCTTGTCATCAGTGCAATAATGAAGGTTATATCCTTACAATGCCAATACATCTGGATTATCTGAGTCCATTCTCTTCAACCTCTAGGACCTTCCACAGGTTTAAATCAGCTAAACACGTAAAACTTCACCAGAGTCTACCTCCTCCCATCGTCCCACAATGCATTTTACTAGCTAGAACTTGCAGAGTGCCAAGTACATAGCTGAGGAGATCAGTACTGGCCTAAACCACAGCTTTATCACAGCTAAGTAAAGGAGAAGACGTCTAGGTCTGTTGAAGAAGATGGATCTGATTCATCTGGATCTGCTGTGACTGTGAAAGCATAACTTTCTTATCTAAGGTGATCCACTCCATCTTCAACTTATATGACAGAGCCACAAGCATAACTTTCTGAGGGATCAAGATAGAATACCATGAAAAAATGTTGGTCCTGAAAGAAGGCTGTTCCCTCAGCACCAACATCCAGCATGCGGTATCTTGTGAAACTATGCAGAGAAGCCCATGTTGCAGCTACATACATATCATAAATAGAAGAATTAGCAAGGAAGGCCTTAAGAGGTAGATAAGGCACTAGCAGAATGACATTTTGGTAGTGAAAGGTGCTGCCCTCCATACCAGTTATCATAAAAAAATTTGAACAAACTGCAAGTTACCTTACAGGTGTCAGTTTAGGTACTTTCTGCTCTAACTTTTTTTTTTTTTTGCAAATGCAAAAAGCTAATTACCTCTTCTAAACAGTAAAAGATGGGGAGACAGGTTGATTTAAATCAGTGTCAGTAGACACTTCTGGCACAAATGTTGGGTTAATATAAGGTGTTTCCCTTTCCTTACAGATGTTCAGGTAGGGTGAATAAGTGCATAAAGCCTGAAGTTCAGATATGAAGATAAGAAATGCTGAGGAGAATAACATTTGTATCTCTGATGTCATTGAAATCTTTCTATTCTTCTGATCCTGGGATATCTGAAGCCTGCACATTCAGAATACCAAACTGACCAAGGCATAAACTGAGAATGTAGCCATGGCATAGGCATGCTCTTTTACTGAGAGATATAGCCTTGCTGTCAGTGTCAACTCCCTAAAACTTGCTTGCATTGAGGCATTGGTGTTGTAGGACCTGCTCTGGATAGGGCTTCACCATCTGTCAATGAAAGACCACAAAACACTAGTGTCAAGGTCCATTCAACACCAAAGGCTCAAAGCCCAATGACACCAAGAGGTAAAATGGCACTAAAGGAAAGAGCAATGACAACAGTCTTGAGTTGCTGAGCACATGGATTGGAGCCAAGTACCATCAGCATGACAGATATCAGTATGAGAAATGCTGGTACCAAAAGTAGAACAAACGCCAAAGCCAGAAACAGTTATGGACCAGTATGGCTGGTATTTTGATGTAGGAGGCAACTGAGTCTGGAAGCTACCTGTTTTAGGTACTATTGACAGTAATACTATGTTCACTGGAAAACAACCCAAAATCGGACTATGAAAGACAAAATCCTTGCCTGCCTTTGAAGCTGAGAGATGAAATTAAGGAAATCCTCACTTGGGTTTACAACAAGGCCTCCATCACCTAAAAGAATCAATATCCACAATGCCACTGTGATGAAAGGGCATTAAATGAATGGACGTCGAATAGAAAAGCCTCATGGAAGCTAGCCTAGCTAACCTCATATTTGATGGATCTATTTGTGGTTCTAGAGTTGGAGGATCTCAGCAGGTAAGAAGCAGCAGCATTTTGTTAGCCTTTCCATTCTGGGAGAGAGGTGTGAAATTTCTTTCTGTGGTTTGGCACTCTCCTGGTGATGGGGGCATGTTGCAATTACAAGACAGATTGCCAGTAAAATCCTTCATTATAGGGTAGGGGTGGAGCTAACTAACGTTGTACACTGTATTGCACATAATGAGATCAGATCTGTCCAGCAGGATGTCACAAAAAAGTTTCCCAGATACAACACTGTTAGAAACTCTGCTTTGTGTTTTCACTTCCCTTCCTTCCTAACTCAGCTATAGGTTAGGTTCATAGGTTAGTACTAGGCTATCTGCCCTTGTGGACCATTTTAAGCCTAGCCAAATTTCACAACTCAACCGTAAGAATCAAATCATTTGTCTATGAGGTAAACACCTTAACCATTATACCAACTACCTAACCTATAGCCAAGAATGTCACAACCCTGGTGATTAGTATTGGTTAAACTAGCAGTGAACAACTGCAGATGGACAGCTGAAAAGTATGCAAAAAGGCGATGTTCTGTTTTCCAAACCAGCAAGTATCGTTATATGGCAGTTACATGTCAAATAATGAAGGAATTACTCTAAGAATGCTGCAAGACTAGGGATATTACATTTTCCTGACAGAATGCAGAAGTTAATGTCACTGACATGGATACCTAGAAAACTTGCCCACCGAACATAACGTTGTTTTCTTTGCACTGCGCTTTTTTATTGAAAGTTGAGCTTAATCAGTTTAGTTTATTGCACTATAATTTAATGACTGATTTCTTTTTTTTCACTAAATATTTTTTTTATTATTTCAAATAAGATGTCTTAAACATTACATGAAATAAAGATAAATAACATATTTACAATTCTAAAACATTACTAACTTCAAACCATTATATAACTATTTACATTGGTGTCTATGCAAATAACATTGAAATTCTATATTATATAGAGTTAGAAACATAAGATGATATATCTTCTTCGATATTTTCAAGTATTTCCAGTACTTTCATCCAAGAGTAATAGTAAGAAGTAGATCTTTTAGTTCTGTTCTTCACTGTTAATATTTCCATGTGAGCAACTGTTGTTGTTAAAGTCTCAAATTCCTTGAACGTAGGCGAAGCCTCATTTTTCCAGTGTATAGTTATAATTTTACGTGAAATTGCCAATAGTGACCATAGGATTTTAGTGTCTTTTTTTGGTACACAGTTTGGAGTAGGAGAGTTGAATAAAATTAAAGACTTTGTTAATTGAAAATTATCATTATAAACAGTCTGAAAAAAATAATTAATGGATTTCCAGTACATATTGAGACATATACATTCATAAAAAACATGCTGCCAATCTGCTTTTATCTTGATATGGCATCTCCAACATTGATCTTCAATAGAATACATTTTGGCTAACCTATGTGGTGTATAGAAACTTCTGTGTAGATATCTCCAAGTGAATAATTGCCAGTATTTTGATAATGTAGAAAATTTGGAAGATTTTAGAATATTACTTTTTCTTCTTCAACTGGAGGATGGTTGTTTATTAAAGTATAATAATCCCAGTATGATTTTTCATGATAGTTTTTGTTTTTTAACAATTTTATAGATATTAGACAAATAACCTGTACCCTGATAAGGCTGTTTTGTGATAAGAATAAGGTATTCAATGAGTTTTGGAGCTTCATGTCTAACTGAAGGTTGCATTTGTTCTATTTTATTTATAAGAAAATGCCTTAGATTTTGTAAAACAGCCAATTGTCTTTATTTATATTATAATTATAAATTATCTGTTCCTTTGTTAGAATTTTCCCTTTCTCTATAAGTTGATGCCAAAAGAGTAATGTTTCTTCTTTAAGTATATTTATTTTAGATATTTGGAATGTATCTAGAATATTTGGTGTAAAAGCTATAGGGAAAATAAGAAAAATCCAAGAATTAATATTTGGTATTTTGTTTATATATGTTCTGAACACTGAAAGTGTAGAACTTACATAGTTTGATGGCAATTTATTAATATTATTCCTTTTCCTAAAAATAATCTTTTAACATCCATATAAGGGGTGATGGTATTACTGTTAAGTTGTCTTGTATGTGATTATAATTGATTTCTGTGTAAATCTGCTCATGGGCTTGTTTCCATATAGGTGTGTATGAATTATTTAACCATAGTGTTATGTTTTTAATAACAGATGAGGTAATATATAAATCAATATCCGTAAATTAATTCCACCATCTTCCCAATCTGGCAAATGTTTATTTAAGGCTATACGGGTTTATTTGGAAACCATAGAAAATTTAAAATTAGTTTATTGTATCTTTGAATAATATATTTGGGAGGTGGCAATGAAAATTTTATATTAAGTATAATATTTTGGGAAATATGATTATTTTAATAAGATATAATCTGTCTGCTGTTGAAAAGATATATTTATTCCAGTAACCAATTGTTTGTTCTATTTTGTCTAGTATTTTATTATAGTTAAATATTAGAGAATCTGTTAATTCATTGAGTAGATTTATTCCCAGATATAATAATTTACTTTCTGTTACTATATATTTGGAAAATCTTTTGTTTATATTATTTTTTTTTACAATTACAGGGCATAATTTTAGTTTTGTTTTCATTAAATTTTAAGCCTGAAATATTTTGAAATTCATTCATGGAGTTAAATAGAGCATTCAAAGACTCATTTGCATCTGAGAGAGTTAATAGTATGTCATCAGCAAAGAGTTGGATTTTAAGGTTTAACATTTTATTAATACAAATGCCCTTTATGTTATTGTTTGATCTGATTTGATTTGCAAAGGGTTCTATGAGTAATGCAAATAACAATGGTGATAAAGGGCAACCTTGTTTAGTTCCCTTTTTATTGTTATAGGGCCTGATCTATATGATCCCAGTTTAACATATGCAGTAGATTTTTCATATAGTATTTGGATAAGATTATTAAAATTAGAAGGAAAGTTATATTCTTTTAAAACTAGTGAAAGAAAGTTCCAATTAACCTAATCAAAAGCTTTATTAATATCTAATGAGATTACATTTAAATTTAGGACTTTATGTTTGCTATAATCTATTAATGTTAGTATTCTTTTAATATTATCTGAAGTATTTCTTCCTTTAATAAAACCTGTTTGATCTTTGTGAATTAAGAAAGGAAGAAAGTGTTTGATCCTATCTGCATATATAGCCATAAACATCTTGTAGTCTATATTGAGTAATGATATTGGCCTATATGAGGAACACTGTTTCTCATCTTTATCTGGTTTGATAATTGGGGATATCAATGAATATTTCCAAGAGGGTGGTATATTCAAATCTTTATTGGCTATATCATATACTTTTAATAATAAAGATATGGCTTGATTGGGTATTAATTTATACATTTCTGGTAGCATATTGTCTGGGCCAGGTGCTTTATTTGTCTTGAGCTTTTTAATTTGTGATTTTAATTCTGTCATATTGATTGGTTTGTTTATAATGTCTATTTGTTCTTGTGTTAATTTAATATGAATATTGTTTTCTAAGTATTTTTTTATATCCTTAGTATGTGTATCTTGAGTATTTATGGAATTATCAATGTTAAATTGGAGTCTGAATGCTTCTAAAATATCATTTAGTTCCGTAACTCTATTGTTAGTATTGGGAATAAATATTTCTTTTATTTGCTTAGATTTAATTATTTTTTGTTCTATTAGTTAAGTATCTCAGGTGTGCTGAATTAGTAGAGTATGAGTTTATTTTTATCTTTTCTAAGTTAATCATAATCTTATGGTGTAGCAATTCTGTATACTTCTTATTGATTTGTGTAAGTTCTTGAACTTGAGTAGCATTACCCTTTTGTATTTCCAGTTTCAATTTATCTGCTTTGTTTTGTAAGTCTAGCATATCTTTATTCCATAACTTCCTTTTATTTATGTACCAGGATAATATCTTCCCATATGTAACTGCTTTTAATGAATCCCAGACATATATTTCTGAAATATCTTCTGTGTAATTTATTTCTAGAAAGTTTTGATTGTTTCTTCATAAAATTCTTTGAAATCTCTCAATTTTGTGATATAGGAAGGTATCCTAGTAATGGGATTTGAATAAAATGGTGTAAGCTCTATCTCAAAGACTATGGCATTATGATCAGATAAAGGACAATTTATGATTTTGACTTTGTCAATTTTTGTTATTAGGTCATTGGCAACATATATTCTATCAATTCTAGAGTTAGTTTTATATCTATGAGAATAAAATGTGAAGATTAGTGAGTCTGGTTCTGCAAATTCATTTATATCTTTTAAATACAATGTATCTATAAATTTTGATAGTGCTTTAGAGATGGATTGTTTTCTTCTTTGGATTTAGAATCTGTATCTTTTCATTCATTATACAGTTGAAGTCTCCTGCCAATATCAGGCTACCCTTAGTTAAATGAATTATCTCTTCAAAATGCTGTTTAACTGTTTTAATCCTAGTCCTGGGATCCAATATAGATTTACTAACGTATAGATTCTCTTATTTAACTCTATTGAAACTAGACAAAACATACCTGATGTATCTTGATGAGTAGTAATTATTTTAGGTGTTATAGTTGAGTTGCAGTAGTATAGCTACTCCTCTTTTTTGTTTTGTATTGAGAGTTTATTAGTACTGTGTAATTATTAATATTTAAGTTGTTTATATCTCTATCTAATAAGTGTGTCTCTTGTAAAAAGACTATTTGTGGTTTATGTAAGTTTATGTACTTGAATAGGCTTCTCCTTTTATTACTATTATTTAGACCATTAACATTTATGGATAAACATTTCATTTCCTAGTTTTGAGTTTGTTTTATGTGTAAGTTTATGTAAATATTGTTTATTCTTAGTTCTATCTTGGATACAGAATTCAAAAAGTTTTTCTTGTATGATTTTTGCATGTTTCTGAGTGACACCAAAGTGATAGAATAAAAAAAAACAAAGAACTTCCAAACTTGTAATTCTTAACCTTAAAAACCATTCCCTATTGCTATGAGGTAATATACCTCTTCGTTTGGTTAGTGAATCTAACCAAACAAACTTTCTACCATCACAAATAATATTTGGATCAGTTTCTCTTATCCTCTTAGTTTTAAATAAAGATAATTGAATAATATATTAAGATAATCTAATCAGCTAAAATATATACATATATTCTTTACTCATCTTATTGTAATTCAATAATACTTACTTCTAAGCAGGTTTCAAAAGGTACAAATATTTAGATTAAGGTAGTATCATTTCAAAATAATTTAGGGTATTAATAAACATCATGTTAAAATCTATAACTGTATATTTCATACATCTGTTGAAAACTATTTACTGACATTACTGTATAATACAGTACCATTGTTGTGCAATTGTTTTAGACTACTCAAGTCCGAAACCAGTGTTTAAATTAATATTTGCAAAGTCATATTGGAATAAAAACATGAATAGTTCTGAAACCACATCATATTTCATGTTTAACATAAACTAAAATGCGATACAATGTATAAGTATATTAATATTTCTTTAGTAGACATTAAATATGTTCCTCTGATTGCATTTTTCAGCTTTTCAATGACAATTCCCATGGCTGGAGACAACAAGATCACAATTTAGACAGGTCCCTTATCCAAGAGACCACTCATAATGTTGTTACCTGATTGAGTGTCTTGTTGCCAACACTTCCATCAACCCTCAGAGGGACCCTGCACAATAAAAACTGACACAGTACAGAGGTAAAACTGCAGCGCACTTGACCACACCCTCAAAGCAAACATCTATGTATATCACCATGACTGATTTCTTAAAAGACTGAATTACATCCACATGTAACCTTCACATATAAGTAAAGTTTTATGTGCCACAAAAATGTAATGGAGGCATAATTATTTAAAAGCATGCAATTGTACTTAAATACTAACCGTACACTTAAGTATTGTTGTGCTCTCATATCTCTTCCCACCAATATGGTTGTTCTACTCCTTCTTAAATGATCCTGTGGAACATCTTAATAAGTTGCAACTGACAGGCTATTCCAAACATAAATATATTATTAAGAAAAAAATGACCAGCTGTGCTACTGGAAAACACCAAATAAGGGTGCAATGGGTAATCCTGTAATTAAGTTTGCTAGTACCATTCAAACTGCATAGAGTGGTACCTGCTGAATCATCTCATGATAACGTAGATAACAAGTAAAGCAGTGTAACAGAGTTGGATAAATGCAGCAGAACATGGTATGGGGGAGGGAATAGGCAGCACAGTTAGGGAAATATGTGAACAATGTGCCTGCTATGGATACACTGTATGGCTAAGTGAACTGAACACTGACCTGCATCCTTGACAAGAAGGCTGTGTAAAGTTGTAATGCATGACTAATTTCACATAAAGTGTCACAAATAACAGCTGCGCTGTGTGAAACTCCTGATCTTTCTTAGATGCTATACCTTTCTGTAATTAGTTGGAATGTGCTAGCACCTACCAGACTTTTGCAATGGCTCCAAAGCAGTAGCAAATGTTTGTCCTACTAAAATAGTAAAGTAAAAGTGGCTTTTGCACTTTGTTGTCCATTTATGTGTTAGTACAGTGCTATACGTATAACATTCTTATCCATTGCAGCTGCATCCTTTTGTCACCATAGACATCGTATACAATCTGCAGTACTGTTCTATGTGTGATTGAATAGTTTGTGTATGTGTTTGTGTTATGTGTGTGTGCGTGCATGTGTGTGCATTTTTGTGTGTCTGTGTGCATGCGTGCTCACAAGTGTGTGTGTGTGTGTGTGTGTGTGTGTGTGTGTGTGTGTGTGTGTGTGTGTGTGTGTGTGTGTGTGTGTGTGTGTGTGTGTGTGCTTGCATGTGTGTTTGTGTTTGAGATGTGAAGCATGATCAATGCCTTTGCTGAGTCACAGACTGTGCTAGTGAGTCAGACTAGCACATTCAGCTGCACATTTGCCCAGTACAGGAATGTTGGCTTTTGAAATTACACAGCCATGACTCTTGATGCACAAAGTGCTCTGTTACTATACTCTTGTTTAGTGTTATTTGAATGAGGTTTGGACTCACTGGTTTAAAATTGCCTATGATGTACTTATCAATTAATGTTTCCCACAAGAAGGCACTTAGTGTGATTTAAATTCCTGGACCAGCAATGATTTGGTGTTTGTGATATTTTTTTTCCTTTCTACAGGGGGTCCATAATCATGGCATTAATATACTCAAGTAAAGGAGTACAAGGGAAAATGTGGTATTGGGGGATTACCTCCTAAAAATGTTTTATGAAGAAGCTTCAGCATTTTAAAAGGTCACAGTTTTTTAGTTAGTTAGTTAGTTAGTTAGTTAGTTAGTTAGTTAGTTAGTTAGTTAGTTAGTTATTTTAATCTGGACAAACTTTCAGATATTTGTTAACTATGATAGATGCATTACTTGTATCTCATGTCTCTCAGTTGCACCTGACTGTACAACATTGCAAAGGATTTGTATATGATTGTAAAACATTACGGTATGATGTGCTTTCTTAATTAAAGCTTTCTTTCACTATACACAATGCCACAGTCCTTCATCTATTTAACTAGTTAGCTGGCTAGATGCCTAAATTTCTGTTATTCTCTTTATGATTCACTCTTTAAGAACCTTGCAAATACACAGTAAATGTAAGTTCCACATATCTGCAATAGGATTCATTTCTGCAGAGACGTTCTGCCTTCCATTAAATTTCAACAATGTTTCAAAGTCTGCAGTTAGTTGATCAAAATTTAGATGAGTATAGGCTACTTGATTCTGATACGATTCAAATACCATCTGAGTTATAAGCCAAGCAGTATCTGATATAGAATAAGAAAAGTATTTCACAATGTAGATCTACCAATGTTACAAAATTAGTTTGCTGACTAAAACAGTGGTAAGATGAAGTAATATCACTCCCTGGCCTCCATCATTAAAATATCCATATAGACACAAATACCAACACAAGTACATGTGCACACACTTACACGCGTGCACGAGCACACACACGCACACACACACACACACACACACACACACACACACACACACTTGTACAAGCAGGCAAAATTAAATAATTCAATGTGAGAGTATCTCTCTAAGATAGCAATGTCTTAAAACATAGACTACCTTACTGAGAATTGGTATGCACATAACATGTACTGAAGCGTAGAAGAACATATGTACAGTTGTAGTCTTGAGGATTACCTCTAAAAATGTAAGGAGTAAGAATAGAGAAGACATGTTCAAAACATGTATTAGCATGGTACTGTCCAAGGCATAATGTTGCATAGTACAAATGAAGACGAATGCCACGCTGGAATTTATGTCAGAACATCGACTTGTCAGAAAGTTGAACTTCATATGGTCAAGACCTAGAGCCAAGAACAATAAAAAAGGAACACAAATTCATAATTTTTACTTTTATTTGAATAAATCTTGTAATACTGTGTTGGAAAATTTTTGCACAGAATCCCAGGTTACATACAGCTTGTGAGATTATAGTACACAAAAGTTACACATAACTTGGGAGAGAAGGTTCTTCATATCACATCTGAATTTCTTATGGAGTTGTTCAACACATAAGTTTCAGAGTAGTCTGCTTTTTAGTTAATGCACATTTTAAAATCTTGTCATCAGTACAATAATGAAGGTTATATCCTTACAATGCCAATACATCTGGATTATCTGAGTCCATTCTCTTCAACCTCTAGGACCTTCCACAGGCTTAAATCAGCTAAACACTTAAAACTTCACCAGAGGCTACCTCCTCCATTCGTCCCACAATGCATTTTACTAGCTAGAACTTGCAGAGTGCCAAGTACATAGCTGAGGAGATCAGTACTGGCCTAAACCACAGCTTTATCACAGCTAAGTAAAGGAGAAGACGTCTAGGTCTGTTGAAGAAGATGGATCTGATTCATCTGGATCCACTGTGACTGTGAAAGCATAACTTTCTTATCTAAGGTGATCCACTCCATCTTCAACTTATATGACAGAGCCACAAGCATAACTTTCTGAGGGATCAAGATAGAATACCATGAAAAAATGTTGGTCCTGAAAGAAGGCTGTTCTCTCAGGACCAACATCCAGCATGCGGTATCTTGTGAAACTATGCAGAGAAGCCCATGTTGCAGCTACATACATATCATAAATAGAAGAATTAGCAAGGAAGGCCTTAAGAGGTAGATAAGGCACTAGCAGAATGACATTTTGGTAGTGAAAGGTGCTGCCCTCCATACCAGTTATCATAACAAAATTTGAACAAACTGCAAGTTACCTTACAGGTGTCAGTTTAGGTACTTTCTGCTCTAACTTTTTTTTTTGCAAATGCAAAAAGCTAATTACCTCTTCTAAACAGTAAAAGATGGGGATAAAGGTTGATTTAAATCAGTGTCAGTAGACACTTCTGGCACAAATGTTGGGTTAATATAAGGTGTTTCCCTTTCCTTACAGATGTTCAGGTAGGGTGAATAAGTGCATAAAGCCTGAAGTTCAGATATGAAGATAAGAAATGCTGAGGAGAATAACATTTGTATCTCTGATGTCATTGAAATCTTTCTATTCTTCTGATCCTGGGATATCTGAAGCCTGCACATTCAGAATACCAAACTGACCAAGGCATAAACTGAGAATGTAGCCATGGCATAGGCATGCTCTTTTACTGAGAGATATAGGCTTGCTGCCAGTGTCAACTCCCTAAAACTTGCTTGCATTGAGGCATTGGTGTTGTAGGCCCCACTCTGGATAGGGCTTCACCATCTGTCAATGAAAGACCACCAAACACTAGTGCCAAGGTCCATTCAACACCAAAGGCTCAAAGCCCAATGACACCAAGAGGTAAAATGGCACTAAAGGAAAGAGCAATGACAACAGTCTTGAGTTGCTGAGCACATGGATTGGAGCCAAGTACCATCAGCATGACAGATATCAGTATGAGAAATGCTGGTACCAAAAGTAGAACAAACGCCAAAGCCAGAAACAGTTATGGACCAGTATGGCCGGTATTTTGATGTAGGAGGCAACTGAGTCTGGAAGCTACCTGTTTTATGTATTATTGACAGTAATACTATGTTCACTGGAAAACAACCCAAAATCGGACAATGAAAGACAAAATCCTTGCCTGCCTTTGAAGCTGAGAGATGAAATTAAGGAAATCCTCACTTGGGTTTACAACAAGGCCTCCATCACCTAAAAGAATCAATATCCACAATGCCACTGTGATGAAAGGGCATTAAATGATTGGACGTCGAATAGAAAAGCCTCATGGAAGCTAGCCTAGCTAACCTCATATTTGATGGATCTATTTGTGGTTCTAGAGTTGGAGGATTTCAGCAGGTAAGAAGCAGCAGCATTTTGTTAGCCTTTCCATTCTGGGAGAGAGGTGTGAAATTTCTTTCTGTGGTTTGGCACTCCCCTGGTGATGGGGGCATGTTGCAATTACAAGACAGATTGCCAGTAAAATCCTTCATTATAGGGTAGGGGTGGAGCTAACTAACATTGTACACTGTATTGCACGTAATGAGATCATATCTGTCCAGCAGGATGCCACAAAAAAGTTTCCCAGATACAACACTGTTAGAAACTCTGCTTTGTGTTTTCACTTCCCTTCCTTCCTAACTCAGCTATAGGTTAGGTTCATAGGTTAGTACTAGGCTATCTGCCCTTGTGGACCATTTTAAGCCTAGCCAAATTTCACAACTCAACCGTAAGAATCAAATCTTTTGTCTATAAGGTAAACACCTTAACCATTATACCAACTACCTAACCTATAGCCAAGAATGTCACAACCCTGGAGATTAGTATTGGTTAAACTAGCAGTGAACAACTGCAGATGGACAGCTGAAAAGTATGCAAAAAGGCGATGTTCTGTTTTCCAAACCAGCAAGTATCATTATATGGCAGTTACATGTCAAATAATGAAGGAATTACTCTAAGAATGCTGCAAGACTAGGGATATTACATTTTCCTGACAGAATGCAGAAGTTAATGTCACTGACATGGATACCTAGAAAACTTGCCCACCGAACATAACGTTGTTTTCTTTGCACTGCGCTTTTTTATTGAAAGTTGAGCTTAATCAGTTTAGTTTATTGCACTATAATTTAATGACTAATTTCTTAAAAGACTGAATTACATCCACTTGTAGTCTTCACATATAAGTAAAGTTTTATGTGCCACAAAAATGTAATGGAGGCATAATTATTTAAAAGCATGCAATTGTACTCAAATACTAACCGTACACTTAAGTATTGTTGTGCTCTCATATCTCTTCCCACCAATATGGTTGCTCTACTCCTTCTTAAATGATCCTGTGGAACATCTTAATAAGTTGCAACTGACAGGCTATTCCAAACATAAATATATTATTAAGAAAAAAATGACCAGCTGTGCTACTGGAAAACACCAAATAAGGGTGCAATGGATAATCCTGTAATTAAGTTTGCTAGTACCATTCAAACTGCATAGAGTGGTACCTGCTGAATCATCTCATGATAACGTAGATAACAAGTAAAGCAGTGTAACAGAGTTGGATAAATGCAGCAGAACATGGTATGGGGGAGGGAATAGGCAGCACAGTTAGGGAAATATGTGAACAATGTGCCTGCTATGGATACACTGTATGGCTAAGTGAACTGAACACTGACCTGCATCCTGGACAAGAAGGCTGTGTAAAGTTGTAATGCATGACTAATTTCACATAAAGTGTCACAAATAACAGCTGCGCTATGTGAAACTCCTGATTTTTCTTAGATGCTATACCTTTCTGTAATTAGTTGGAATGTGCTAGCACCTACCAGACTTTTGCAATGGCTCCAAAGCAGTAGCAAATGTTTGTCCTACTAAAATAGTAAAGTAAAAGTGGCTTTTGCACTTTGTTGTCCATTTATGTGTTAGTACAATGCTATACGTATAACATTCTTATCCATTGCAGCTGCATCCTTTTGTCACCATAGATATCATATACAATCTGTAGTACTGTTCTATGTGTGGTTGAATAGTTTGTGTATGTGTTTGTGTTATGCGTCTGTGTGCGTGCATGTGTGTGCATTTTTGTGTGTCTGTGTGCATGCGTGCTCACGAGTGTGTGTGTGTGTGTGTGTGTGTGTGTGTGTGTGTGTGTGTGTGTGTGTGTGTGTGTGTGTGTGTGTGTGTGTGCTTGCATGTGTGTTTGTGTTTGAGATGTGAAGCATGATCAATGCCTTTGCTGAGTCACAGACTGTGCTAGTGAGTCAGACTAGCACATTCAGCTGCACATTTGCCCAGTACAGGAATGTTGGCTTTTGAAATTACACAGCCATGACTCTTGATGCACAAAGTGCTCTGTTACTATACTCTGTTTAGTGTTATTTGAATGAGGTTTGGACTCACTGGTTTAAAATTGCCTATGATGTACTTATCAATTAATGTTTCCCACAAGAAGGCACTTAGTGTGATTTAAATTCCTGGACCCGCAATGATTTGGTGTTTGTGATATTTTTTTTCCTTTCTACAGGGGGTCCATAATCATGGCATTAATATACTCAAGTAAAGGAGTACAAGGGAAAATGTGGTATTGGGGGATTACCTCCCTAAAAATGTTTTATGAAGAAGCTTCAGCATTTTAAAAGGTCACAGTTTTTTATTTAGTTAGTTAGTTAGTTAGTTAGTTAGTTAGTTAGTTAGTTAGTTAGTTAGTTATTTTAATCTGGACAAACTTTCAGATATTTGTTAACTATGATAGATGCATTACTTGTATCTCATGTCTCTCAGTTGCACCTGACTGTACAACATTGCAAAGGATTTGTATATGAATGTAAAACATTACGGTATGATGTGCTTTCTTAATTAAAGCTTTCTTTCACTATACACAATGCCACAGTCCTTCATCTATTTAACTAGTTAGCTGGCTAGATGCCTACATTTCTGTTATTCTCTTTATGATTCACTCTTTAAGAACCTTGCAAATACACAGTAAATGTAAGTTCCACATATCTGCAATAGGATTCATTTCTGCAGAGACGTTCTGCCTTCCATTAAATTTCAACAATGTTTTAAAGTCTGCAGTTAGTTGATCAAAATTTAGATGAGTATAGGCTACTTGATTCTGATACGATTCAAATCCCATCTGAGTTATAAGCCAAGCAGTATCTGATATAGAATAAGAAAAGTATTTCACAATGTAGATCTACCAATGTTACAAAATTAGTTTGCTGACTAAAACAGTGGTAAGATGAAGTAATATCACTCCCTGGCCTCCATCATTAAAATATCCATATAGACACAAATACCAACATAAGTACATGTGCACACACACTGCTGCACCAGCACACACACACACACACACACACACACACACACACACACATACACACACACACACACACACAAACACACACACACACACACACACACACACACACACACACACACACACTTGTACAAGCAGGCAAAATTAAATAATTCAATGTGAGAGTAAATCTCTAAGATAGCAATGTCTTAAAACATAGACTACCTTACTGAGAATTGGTATGCACATAACATGTACTGAAGCTTAGAAGAACATATGTACAGTTGTAGTCTTGAGGATTACCTCTAAAAATGTAAGGAGTAAGAATAGAGAAGACATGTTCAAAACATGTATTAGGATGGTACTGTCCAAGGCATAATGTTGCATAGTACAAATGAAGAAGTGAATGCCACGTTGGAATTTATGTCAGAACATCGACTTGTCAGAAAGTTGAACTTCATATGGTCAAGACCTAGAGTAAAGAACAATCAAAAAGGAACACAAATTCATAATTTTTACTTTTATTTGAATAAATCTTGTAATATTGTGTTGGAAAATTTTTGCACAGAATCCCAGGTTACATACAGCTTGTGAGATTATAGTACACAAAAGTTACACATAACTTGGGAGAGAAGGTTCTTCATATCACATCTGAATTTCTTATGGAGTTGTTCAACACATAAGTTTCAGAGTAGTCTGCTTTTTATTTAATGCACATTTTAAAATCTTGTCATCAGTGCAATAATGAAGGTTATATCCTTACAATGCCAATACATCTGGATTATCTGAGTCCATTCTCTTCAACCTCTAGGACCTTCCACAGGTTTAAATCAGCTAAACACATAAAACTTCACCAGAGTCTACCTCCTCCCATCGTCCCACAATGCATTTTACTAGCTAGAACTTGCAGAGTGCCAAGTACATAGCTGAGGAGATCAGTACTGGCCTAAACCACAGCTTTATCACAGCTAAGTAAAGGAGAAGACGTCTAGGTCTGTTGAAGAAGATGGATCTGATTCATCTGGATCTGCTGTGACTGTGAAAGCATAACTTTCTTATCTAAGGTGATCCACTCCATCTTCAACTTATATGACAGAGCCACAAGCATAACTTTCTGAGGCATCAAGATAGAATACCATGAAAAAATGTTGGTCCTGAAAGAAGGCTGTTCCCTCAGCACCAACATCCAGCATGCGGTATCTTTTGAACTATGCAGAGAAGCCCATGTTGCAGCTACATACATATCATAAATAGAAGAATTAGCAAGGAAGGCCTTAAGAGGTAGATAAGGCACTAGCAGAATGACATTTTGGTAGTGAAAGGTGCTGCCCTCCATACCAGTTATCATAAAAAAATTTGAACAAACTGCAAGTTACCTTACAGGTGTCAGTTTAGGTACTTTCTGCTCTAACTTTTTTTTTTTTTTGCAAATGCAAAAAGCTAATTACCTCTTCTAAACAGTAAAAGATGGGGAGACAGGTTGATTTAAATCAGTGTCAGTAGACACTTCTGGCACAAATGTTGGGTTAATATAAGGTGTTTCCCTTTCCTTACAGATGTTCAGGTAGGGTGAATAAGTGCATAAAGCCTGAAGTTCAGATATGAAGATAAGAAATGCTGAGGAGAATAACATTTGTATCTCTGATGTCATTGAAATCTTTCTATTCTTCTGATCCTGGGATATCTGAAGCCTGCACATTCAGAATACCAAACTGACCAAGGCATAAACTGAGAATGTAGCCATGGCATAGGCATGCTCTTTTACTGAGAGATATAGCCTTGCTGTCAGTGTCAACTCCCTAAAACTTGCTTGCATTGAGGCATTGGTGTTGTAGGCCCCGCTCTGGATAGGGCTTCACCATCTGTCAATGAAAGACCACCAAACACTAGTGCCAAGGTCCATTCAACACCAAAGGCTCAAAGCCCAATGACACCAAGAGGTAAAATGGCACTAAAGGAAAGAGCAATGACAACAGTCTTGAGTTGCTGAGCACATGGATTGGAGCCAAGTACCATCAGCATGACAGATATCAGTATGAGAAATGCTGGTACCAAAAGTAGAACAAACGCCAAAGCCAGAAACAGTTATGGACCAGTATGGCCGGTATTTTGATGTAGGAGGCAACTGAGTCTGGAAGCTACCTGTTTTAGGTATTATTGACAGTAATACTATGTTCACTGGAAAACAACCCAAAATCGGACTATGAAAGACAAAATCCTTGCCTGCCTTTGAAGCTGAGAGATGAAATTAAGGTAATCCTCACTTGGGTTTACAACAAGACCTCCATCATCTAAAAGAATCAATATCCACAATGCCACTGTGATGAAAGGGCATTAAATGAATGGACGTAGAAGAGAAAAGCCTCATGGAAGCTAGCCTAGCTAACCTCATATTTGATGGATCTATTTGTGGTTCTAGAGTTGGAGGATCTCAGCAGGTAAGAAGCAGCAGCATTTTGTTAGCCTTTCCATTCTGGGAGAGAGGGGTGAAATTTCTTTCTGTGGTTTGGCACTCCCCTGGTGATGGGGGCATGTTGCAATTACAAGACAGATTGCCAGTAAAATCCTTCATTATAGGGTAGGGGTGGAGCTAACTAACATTGTACACTGTATTGCACATAATGAGATCAGATCTGTCCAGCAGGATGTCACAAAAAAGTTTCCCAGATACAACACTGTTAGAAACTCTGCTTTGTGTTTTCACTTCCCTTCCTTCCTAACTCAGCTATAGGTTAGGTTCATAGGTTAGTACTAGGCTATCTGCCCTTGTGGACCATTTTAAGCCTAGCCAAATTTCACAACTCAGCTGTAAGAATCAAACCTTTTGTCTATGAGGTAAACACCTTAACCATTATACCAACTATCTAACCTATAGCCAAGAATGTCACAACCCTGGAGATTAGTATTGGTTAAACTAGCAGTGAACAACTGCAGATGGGCAGCTGAAAAGTATGCAGAAAGGTGATGTTCTGTTTTCCAAACCAGCAAGTATCGTTATATGGCAGTTACATGTCAAATAATGAAGGAATTACTCTAAGAATGCTGCAAGACTAGGGATATTACATTTTCCTGACAGAATGCAGAAGTTAATGTCACTGACATGGATACCTAGAAAGCTTGCCCACCGAACATAATGTTGTTTTCTTTGCACTGCGCTTTTTTATTGAAAGTTGAGCTTAATCAGTTTAGTTTATTGCACTATAATTTAATGACTGATTTCTTAAAAGACTGAATTACATCCACATGTAACCTTCACATATAAGTAAAGTTTTATGTGCCACAAAAATGTAATGGAGGCATAATTATTTAAAAGCATGCAATTGTACTTAAATACTAACCGTACACTTAAGTATTGTTGTGCTCTCATATCTCTTCCCACCAATATGGTTGTTCTACTCCTTCTTAAATGATCCTGTGGAACATCTTAATAAGTTGCAACTGACAGGCTATTCCAAACATAAATATATTATTAAGAAAAAAATGACCAGCTGTGCTACTGGAAAACACCAAATAAGGGTGCAATGGGTAATCCTGTAATTAAGTTTGCTAGTACCATTCAAACTGCATAGAGTGGTACCTGCTGAATCATCTCATGATAACGTAGATAACAAGTAAAGCAGTGTAACAGAGTTGGATAAATGCAGCAGAACATGGTATGGGGAGGGAATAGGCAGCACAGTTCGGGAAATATGTGAACAATGTGCCTGCTATGGATACACTGTATGGCTAAGTGAACTGAACACTGACCTGCATCCTGGACAAGAAGGCTGTGTAAAGTTGTAATGCATGACTAATTTCACATAAAGTGTCACAAATAACAGCTGCGCTGTGTGAAACTCCTGATTTTTCTTAGATGCTATACCTTTCTGTAATTAGTTGGAATGCGCTAGCACCTACCAGACTTTTGCAATGGCTCCAAAGCAGTAGCAAATGTTTGTCCTACTAAAACAGTAAAGTAAAAGTGGCTTTTGCACTTTGTTGTCCATTTATGTGTTAGTACAGTGCTATACGTATAACATTCTTATCCATTGCAGTTGCATCCTTTTGTCACCATAGATATTGTATACAATCTGCAGTACTGTTCTATGTGTAGTTGTATAGTTTGAGTATGTGTTTGTGTTATGCATGTGTGTGCATGCATGTGTGTGCATTTTTGTGTGTGTGTGCATGCGCGCTCGCATGTGTGTGTGTGTGTGTGTGTGTGTGTGTGTGTGTGTGTGTGTGTGTGTGTGTGTGCGCGTGTGTGTGTGTGTGTATGCAGGCATGTGTGCATGTGTGTTTGTGTTTGAGATGTGAAGCATGATCAATGCCTTTGCTGAGTCACAGACTGTGCTAGTCAGAAGACTAGCACATTCAGCTACACATTTGCCCAGTACAGGAATGTTGGCTTTTGAAATTACACAGCCATGACTCTTGATGCACAAAGTGCTCTGTTACTATACTCTGTTTAGTGTTATTTGAATGAGGTTTGGAGTCACTGGTTTAAAATTGCCAATGATGTACTTATCAATTAATGTTTCCCACAAGAAGACACTTAGTATTATTTAAATTTCTGGACCAGCAATGATTTGGTGATTGTGATATTTTTTCCTTTCTACAGGGGGTCCATAATCATGGCATTAATATACTCAAGTAATGGAGTACAAGGGAAAATGTGGTATTGGGGGATTACCCCCCTAAAAAATGTTTTATTAAGAAGCTTCAGCATTTTAAAAGGTCACAGTTTTTTTAGTTAGTTAGTTAGTTAGTTAGTTAGTTAGTTAGTTAGTTAGTTAGTTAGTTAGTTAGTTAATTTTAATCTGGACAAACATTCAAATATTTGTTAACTATGATAGATGCATTACTTGTATCTCATGTTACTCAGTTGCACCTGACTGTACAACATTGCAAAGGATTTGTATATGATTGTAAAACATTACGGTATGATGTGCTTTCTTAATTAAAGCTTTCTTTCACTATACACAATGCCACAGTCCTTCATCTATTTAACTAGTTAGCTGGCTAGATGCCTAAATGTCTGTTATTCTCTTTATGATTCACTCTTTAAGAACCTTGCAAATACACAGTAAATGTAAGTTGCACATATCTGCAATAGGATTCATTTCTGCAGAGAAGTTCTGCCTTCCATTAAATTTCAGCAATGTTTTAAAGTTTGCAGTTAGTTGATCAAAATTTAGATGAGTATAGGCTACTTGATTCTGATACGATTCAAATACCATCTGAGTTATAAGCCAAGTAGTATCTGATATAGAATAAGAAATGTATTTCACAATGTAGATCTCCCAATGTTACAAAATTAGTTTGCTGACTAAAACAGTGGTAAGATGAAGTAATATCACTCCCTGGCCTCCATCATTAAAATATCCATATAGACACAAATACCAACACAAGTACATGTGCACACACACGCACACACACACACACACACACACACACACACACACACACACACACACACACACACACACACACACACTTGTACAAGCAGGCAAAATTAAATAATTCAATGTGAAAGCAATGTCTTAAAACACAGACTATGCAACTGAATGTCGGCAATACATACAATCCAAGATATTGTGCGTGAAATCTGTAGGGGAAGCAGAAATGAATAACCTGTCACAGCTTTAATTAATTTGATAGTGTTAAGCTTCAAGTCAAGATGCATTGAACAAATTAAGGTTGTAGCTGAAAGGTGACACCAAAGCCTATCTTAGTGATCAGTGCAAAAAGGTTGTTATTTTGGATTGCCTCTGGCATAATTTCTTAATATTTCTTTCACATCTGGAAAGAATATATATTTTCATAATAATGAATCTGAAGTCATTGCAAATATCTGATTCCATAAAAATGCAATATAGAAAAATATCTGTTTGAAATGCTACTTAGAAAGCAGAAATGTTAGAATTTCAACTTCTCCTAATATTGAATATTTGCTGAATTGTTTGAATTATGTGAGCACTTGACACCATTTCATAAAACCTTGTGAATCAGTCATGCATTCTGATTGCTGTGAATAAGAGGTACACATACATTGTAAGAATCTGACCTACCATGATTCATACAACCACTGTGACCCATTTAATAGAATACCATCAGCTAATTACACTCCCACTGTGAATAACATTTTCTGGTTTCTATGGACTGTTCTGGCTCAGTGCTTTAAAGATATCACCCAAGAAAATACAGTTCATTGTGGCCTCAAAATCTGTTTAGCTCCCAGTTGAATATGTGTATGTATGCATGCACTTGTGCGTGTGTGCGTGTGTGTGTGTGTGTGTGTGTGCATGTGGAAATATGTGCCTGTCTGTAAATCTGATTTTTTTCATTATTTATGTAAATCAACAATGAAACCACATATTTTTAAATGAATTGTATTCTCCATATATAAAAGCACAACACAGACAGAAGTTTATTATGCCAAAAATAAAAATATTTATTTACAAAAAAGTAATTAATTTATTAACAGTTATTTGTTACATAATTGCAAGAATATTGCTTTACACTGAAATACCAGTTTTGCTGTTTCTGGAAATCTCTCATATTGAAAGATAATTATTAAAGAATAAGATGATATGTTAGCTGATAAAGATTAAAATCAATTTAATTGCTTCTCTGCAGCTTCATTTGAAGCTCACAGTGACTTAAATAAGCAGAAATAATAATTAGTAATTTATTAGTCAAGAATCAGCAGCATTCTTAAACTTGGGTTTATTGTTCAGCAAAAAGGGTAGTGTAGACACAGCATGCATTTTAAATAGCTTACCTGCTCTACATTTAATACATTTTTAATGGCATGATAATATTATTTAATTTTTCTCAGTCTCTGGAGTCATAGGACTGAATTAAGCTCATGCAGACTGCTTCATGCCTTACGTGGGACCCTAGAAAATGTTTTCTGTCAGGCTAAGACTTGCTCCAAATTAAATCTGCTTTGAGACACTTGGATCTGCTATAGAGACTATTACAATATAAAGCACAATATCTCACGTAATAATGTAGAGAAAGGTAGATATTACTTTTTCCAGTAGACTATCATTTCAAAAAATATAAACAAGTAAATTTTAGCTGACCATATTATGTCTGTTTAGGAAAGAGAACTACCAAATCACTCAAAATGGAGCTTTTAGATTAAGACTTGAAAACAGTTCTTTCATTTGTAAGATGCTTTAACCACCCGGTAGACATTCTGAAACATCTCACTTGCCCCTGCTAATGTATCTGATTGTATAAAAATCCCAGTGTGAAATATTTATGAGTTTCAGAATACAGAGTAATAGTGTATTTATCATCTGGTATCACTTCTTGTTAGCTTTGCTGATGAGCAGGACAAAGATAACTGAGGTTGTCAAAAATAATAGATGTCAGAGATGCTATCTAAGTAGGTAGGATATTTAATGCATGCTTTGCAGTACATTTTAACCCTTCCATTGTTTCTGTTTTGTTTTTTTTTAACCACATATTTTTCCTACATTTTAATCCTTCCATTGTTTCTGTTTAATTTTTTTTCCACATAGTTCAATATTTTTCTCAGTGAAAGCAATCTTGCATATTTCAAATTAGCAACATTTTCTCAGAATGATTAAAATATGTTAGAAATACTAATGAATAGAATGCAAGTGTGCTATATACAAGAAAATGATACTTGATTTTGTGTGTGTGTTTTATATATTTAGTTAGTTATGCTAATTTTGTACCACTGATCATGATACAATGTAACATATTTTAATCATGCTTTGAATGATAACTTTAGCAGTATATTTCCTTGGACTGAAATCCAAGCAGTGCCTTTATTTTCTTTTTAAATGGCAGATCACTGTATTATACCAGAGTCGATGATTACATTTCACTATATCCAAAATAAAGGCCAGGTTGCATCAAGAATAAGTTAAAGGTCTTGGATACTGGTTGTCTTGATAAGACTAATAGAAATGTTGAGCATGTAAAATGTTCCTGTTATATTTTGAAGGAAAATTAAGCATAGCTTTGTAAGCAACAATGTTGTGCAGTGATTTGGACAATAAAACAGCCTGTCTGTAGATCACATGGCAACAGCAAATCATCAGAAAGAATTCTGCTGAATGACATGACCAATTGGTTCATTCATTCTTCCTAAGTCAGCTGACTAGGCCCATGGAGTCATCTTACTAATCCCCCCTTCTCTGCCAGATTCACTAGGCCTCCTAAGACAGAGTGAAGATTGGGCTTATCCCCACCCCAGTACAACTATTAAAGCTCACTTGATCCCCAGGTAGAGCATACTAGTCATCCCCTCTATTCAATCAGGAGAAGGACAGTAAGGAGTAGGTCAGCTGGTAGCCAGGTGGAACTAATCACTCCTTCAGCCCTACTCCCTTCTGTCTCACCTCTGAACTCCACTATACATGTCTTATCTCCAGGAAAATGGACATGCTACTGTAAACATTATGCCCAGACATGTGTACCTGCACCCAACAGTGTGTGTGTGTCACCAAAGTGGCAAGCAAGATCAGTCTTTCTACCTGCAACTGCCAGGGTGAACAAGCAGAGAATGACCACTCATTCTTACCCTCTTTACTTTGCTCCCTGTAGCCACCACACCATTAGTCAAACATAGGTCTTCTGGCTCATTTTCATGGCTTCATACCACTGTTCAAAGGAAACAGACCTGTTCAATATGTATTTATTTATGATTTTTCACCTTCTTATGCATTTAAAATTTTCTTGCTAATTTACTCATAGCTTACCATTGAACCCACCAAAATTTCTTCCAATAAGCACATTCCATTTCTAAATACTTGTTACTATTTACTGCTCTGCTAACACTTACCTTCTGCACTATAATTATGAGTTGCACTTTTATCGTCTTTATATGTTCTTCCTCCATCCTGCCATATTACACCCTCTGTAGACATGATTTGGGCTCAAACATGGATTAATGACATCTTGCCCATTTTCTCCAAGCTGTTTTCTATCTTGCTTTTCCTCGCCATTATCTGCTTGACCTATTTGTTTCAATACTTTTTGGGGGCTTTTTTCCCCTATTTGCCCCATACCCTTGTTATTGCTCAAGAGCTTTATTTCCTTGCCTAGTTAGCACATTCATTAATTCCTCTCTTGTGGGTTAAAGTCAGGCACTCCCTAGTCCAGGTAAGACTCATATGTTTCATTCATTTGTTCTGTGACTGAAGGGTCTAAAAGCAAAGTCATTCCTCTGAAGAGGCAATAACCAGGCAGTAGGGAGCTGGTCAGACAGCAGTACCTGGCAGACTCCCTTCTTCTCTCCTTGTTGCTCCTAATCCTTGAGGATGGCTTACTAGAGTTCCTTTACTGCTGCTGACCAAGGGGAGCATGTGTGCCTTTGCAGCTGATAGACACCAAATGATTTGTAGCTTTGAGCTTTGTGAGCACAGCACCCAGTGACCACTCCATAAGGCAATCAACTGATGAGCCAGAACCATCTATCTCCTCCCAGGATGAACAAGACAACAACAACCACTCCCCCCCATCCCACCTATTCAACTTCCAAACTGCTAATCAAAAATAAATCACTTGCACTGAAGTCAGGCTTCATCTTTCTGCCCACATGAGTTGAGAACATCTATTTTTTGGTTTTGATTTTGAGTTGTCTAACTATAAGTGTATCTGCACCATTCTGCTTTTCAAAGGCTTCCATTTTCAAATCTTATTTTAGGTTTTCTGTGATCAATCATGTCTTGTTTATCTGCACATAAGTAACCAAATCCAAAACATCTTAAACATTGGGATGTCACCAGTTAATACAGTGACACTATCAGGGCTGTAAAGCACATTTTTTCTTTTTTGCAGGGGTACCGCTGACATTGTGGGGGCACGTCCACACACACACACACAAACATATATATAGGTAGGATAAATATAGACAGACATAGATATAGATATATGGATATGTATAAATATATCTATATCTATCTATCTATATATACACACACACACACACACACACACACACACACACACACACACACACACACACACACACACACACACACACGCACACTTATAGAGATATGGGTTCCCTGCTGAAAGTCAGGTGTATGTTTGTTTGATATCTGTTTAGTCGACCACTTGTAATCAACTGTAGCTGGATGGCAGGTATAGGAGAACACAAAATTCCTAGAGTTGGGGAGTGTACCATTACCCACCCCCCCCCCCGTTTGTGCAATCTTGGAGTTAATATATGTAATTAGAAGGAGGTACAGAGGGCTTGCCCCTCTGAAAAAAATTATATTTTTGTTTTTTTTTTAAGTTTTGAATTCGCCAAGGCTGTTTCCCAACCATTTTGTACAGGCATGTTAATGTCAGCATTTTTACGTTATAAAGTCAACATTTTGCGAGTTGATATTTAGGGTACTTGATCTTTCCCACTACTTCCATACATATACACACACACACAAACACACACACACACACACACACACACACACACACACACACACACACACACACACACACACACACACACACACACACACACACACACACACACACACACACACACACACACACACACACACATATATAACTAAACACAGCAAACAACACAGTGGCACACTCACTCACAAAAACTCAAATCACAAATAAACAAAAAATGCTGTCGTCTTTAAGCTATTTGTTTGTAGTCCCATCTTTTATTTGACAATATTTTAAATAGGGCTTTATAAGTAATCTCTGTTCTGGAGTAGTCTGTTATAATTTCAGATGTAAACACAATGGACGACACCATTTGCTTTATATATATATATATATATATATATATATATATATATATATATATATATATATACATACACACATATATATCTACATATATCTATATATCTATATATATATATATATATATATATATATATGTGTGTGTGTGTGTGTGTGTGTGTGTGTGTGTGTGTGTGTGTGTGTGTAAATATGAAAATACTTTAAATAATCTAAACGACAAAACGCTGATGTTATTAATGTCAGCAGTCAAAAACTGACAAAATAAAACATTGACACATCATTACGCATTTTCTGAGGTATAACCTCAGAGCACGCCACAATAGCACAGTTTTTTGCAGGGGTGGAAACCTTACTGCACCCCCATATGGGGGGCTGTTCCTGTAACACCTGCTAATTATATATATTTAAACTCTGAGACTGCAGAATACCGGGAAAAGGGAATATGTCTGGAGATTGTGCAGTCTTGCACACCTGTCAACATCTGCTTTCTCAATCAAAGTCTGTTGACAAAACAGACTTCCACATTACAACCTGTTGATCACATTACAGACAGATTGATGGATAAAATTATAGTACGAAAACGTTGTATGAGTCAAGTGTGTAGTACTTCATGCCACATATACAAACAACACAAAGCAAAGATACTAACACAGACCTTTATATTCCATCTACTAGGAAACTGTCAAATATAACACCACAAATACAGACCATGGTTATGCCCTGAATGGTAAATAATGGCATGTTATAGCATATTGTGCCACCTGGTGTTACTTGGCAAAAGTGCTCTTAAACAGAATTATTTTTTTAAAGTTGTCTCATCAGATTCAGCAAGCTCTGCATGGCATGCAGAAATAGTGCAGGAGCTGCTGGAGGCAATATGGCTGCCGTGTGATCCAGGAATAAGCTCCAGGGAGGTGCACAAGCGCTCCTGCATTATTCCTGCACGGACACAGCTCCTGTATGTAAATTACCCCATTTGCAGGTGAAAACCATGCAAATGAGGTGAATTTGCAATCCAGGAAGCTGGCAGCCGGCCATGAAGGACTAGTGTAGTCTGCAGAAATTTACTCGGTTAGTAACCAAGTACATTTCTGCAAACTACAAAATGGAGCCCTGACAGCTCTAAATAAAGGGTACATATTATGTTGAAAGCATGCCAATGGCCAAATATATGGCCATTGGCATGGAAAACAGTTGCCAAAATAAAAAAAAATGATTTTTATTTTTTTTAGCCGATATCGGCTGTTTAAGCGTAGGGCAGGGGCGCAAAAACAGGATCAGGCCGAAAATAAAAACAAAAAACTGAAATAAGCATTGTATCCAAAATCACTCAATGGCAGGCAGAAGCAACATGACCAGCGAATAGTGGTTGCTAAGGGGGAAGACTCAGTGTGGGACTTGTAACTATGCATTAGCAGGCAATCCTTTGCAAATGAGGGGAATGATACTGAATCTCAGATTCTCCCTCATGGCTAGCCTGCACCCAACTGTGTCAGTACAGGAAGAGCATGGTGCAAGCCTAAGAGCTAGCTGACATCATAGAGGAGTGTGTCAGGCATACTGTAAGCCTATTGGGGCCCTGTGGCTTGGGTTTGCCCTGAGCATAGCAGAGCTAAGCAAGGGAGTGTGTCTGAGGCTGCCTAGCACTCTTTACATTGCCTAAGTGGGTGTGCATGCCACGCACCTGGTTTTAAAGGGAAAAAAAGTAAACCAGGAAATAGCAGCTCTGTTCACATCTGAGAACTGTGTTTGCACAGCGCAACCCTGGGCTTAAACAGGAAGGCAATGGGAAGGGAAAATAGCAGTAGGAAGGTAATCAAGGAGAAGCAGCATAGCTGGCAGGCGAAATGTATCAGAATCAGCCAATTACACAGGCAGCAGCCCAGCACAGTACTATAAACTATGCAAACACCTTTCCATCTGTTTTTCCCACAAACTCTACACCACTGGTGTACACAAGTGGGGAAATTTTACCAAACAAAAGCATCAAAATGATAGGGACTTCAGCAGCTATCATAAATCAACATGTGGAAGAGGCTAACAGTGTTGAGGATGAGAATGCTGTCTACCAACCCACAGTGAGGAGAAGGAGAAGAGAGTACAGACTCAGGGTAACCTACCAGGGGCTACATTATCTGGAGATAGTGGAGTGCTATAGGGTGGACAGGGACCTCCTACAGCAGATTGTTGAGCTGTGCCGGCCACACCTGACACATAGAACTAACAGAGGGGAACCCATCCCAGTGGATACCGAGGTATGTGTAGGCCTAAGATTACTAGCCACAGGTACTTTCCAAAGGCCAGCTGGGGATATCATGGGGATCTCACAGGCTCCAGGGTACTCCACCAGTTCCTGGATGCCATGTCAGCACATGCCGGTGAGCACATATACTTCCACAATACCCGTGAGTCATTGGCCAGCAATATGCGTCTCTTCCACCAAATGGCAGAATACCCCAATGGGTGCTATAGACTGCATGCATATATGCATCAAAGTACCACCTGGTGAGTGGGGTAGGGTCTACATCAACCACAAGGGCTTTCCCTCCATCACCTGCCAGATCATGTGCGATGCCCAGGGGATTATAATGAATGTGTGTGCTGGCTGCCATGGAAGCTATCACAACTCCCACATCTGGCATCTGATGCAGCTGTACCAGAGATTTGGCAATGGGGACATCCCCTTACGGTCACCAAGTGGGGGATGCTGGTTATGCACTGGAGCAGTGGCTGATGACACCCATCAGAAATGCATACACACCCGAACAAGAACTCCATAATGAGGCACACGCGCAGACCAGAATCATAATAGGGCATGTGTTTGGGATGCCCAAGTCACAGTTCCAGTGCCTGGACACATCCCGTGGAGCCTTGCAGTACTCACCAGCTACATGTGCCCAAATTGTCATCGTATGTGCCTTGCTACACAATATGATCCGGCAGAAACAGCTGCAGCAGGAACAGCATGGGACAGGGCCACACAGTCCCCCAGCAATGCCAAGGCCTGCACAGGCACAGAGTAAATCAGAGGAGGAACAACCTGAGCCTGCCCCATTAGGCAGAAGTAGGCATGCCCTGTATGCTGAGGCCTTGATAAAGAGGCAAAGCATAGCACATACACTGACACAATAGGGACCCAGGGAATGACATCTCTCTCTGACTCGCACATACAGTAAAAGGGATGCCAAACATGACACTACCTGTGCTTAACCATGTATAGGGAGTGTACTATGTGCATCCGACATAGTCAGCCCTCCAGCACCATCCTCAATACTGGCACAGCCACAAGGTAAGTCACTCTTTCTACCAATTGCTGAATGGAGTAGTAGTATGTGTTGTTACTTGTATCTATGGTATGGATGTGAGCATGCAAGGGAATCGGGTGGCTGAATGGAATGCCAGCAGATAGTAGACACTTATAGTGGCAGCATGATATCTGTAACAAATACTGGTGTCACCATAGTAGCCAGTACTAGACAAGGTGGCAAAACACACTGCAGGAAATGTGCTGGGCCACATGTGTGTCCATAAGACACACACATGCCAGTCAGGGAGGCTCACATACCCAACAACAGTCTCAGCCAGCAGGACAGGCATAGACAAACACAAACAAAGGCTGTGCTAAGGCCTGTGATTGACGGCTATGTAGAACATACCCCCTGAGACATACTCCGGCAGACTACAACAGATCAGGCAGTGGGATGTTAGTTCTGAAGGGTAAGAAGTCAGAAACTGAAATGTAGGTCAATCAAACCTAAGACCTGTAGTACACTGATATGCCTCTAGTCAGCATGATAGGTTAGAATACAGAATGAAATGGAGTACCTGAAATACCAGTACAGTCATAGCAAATGTGTGCAAGTGTCAGGTGTGCCCGCCACTCCTATGTAGAAATGTAGTAACAGTCAGGTGTGCTCCCCCCAATCCTATGTAGAAATGTAATAACAGCCAGGTGTGTCCCCCCCAATCCCATGTAGAAATGTAGTAACAGTCAGGTGTGCCCCCAGTCCTATGTAGAAATTTAGTAGCAGTCAGGTGTGCCCCCCCCAATCCTGTGTAGAAATGTAGTAACAGTCAGGTGTGCCCCCCCCAATCCTAAGTAGAAATATAGTAACAGGCAGGTGTTACACCCCCCCAATCCTAAGTAGAAATGTAGTAACAGTCAGGTGTGCCCCCCCCCCAACCCAATCCTATGTAGAAATGTAGTGACATGTTATGTGTAGTTATAATAACAGTGGAGCACAGATTACCTGAGCTGGCCAAAGTAGCAGGATAGATTGTAGCATGTGTACAATATGCAGGTCTGTGCATGTCAGGTTGGTGTGTGTCGTATATTGTGTAAGAGTGGTCAGTATGTATGCACGGTGAGGTTTGTTCTGGTAGCCATTGCCCAGTACTGCTGATGACAGGGCCAAGTTCTCACAATTGCAGTGCCAAACACAATGCTTCCCAGCAAAACACATGCCAGCAGTAAGCCATAGTAAATGTTTGGAAGTAGTATGTGTCACTATCTGAAAGATGGACATGACATGAATGTCGGCCCAGGCATACAAGCAGTACACAGGGGGAGTACCCCAGACAGACAGTGTATAATATGTAACTGTCAAATGGACACACCCTTGAAATTGTACATATAGGTTTGTAGCACATTATTTGGGCTTGTAGTAGGGAATACCGATATCATCTGGCCAAACACTGGCAGAACACAAAGGTCATAGAAATTAAGTATTGAGAAACAGCTGATGTCCCTGCACAAGCCAGCATAAGTGGAATGCCCCATGCATACCTGTAAGTCAGATGCAAGTAGTGTCCATAGCACACAAGCACCCAGCTGACCCCACCACCACCCAAAGGTACCTCTCCGGTCTTATCCCTGATGTTGGGAATGGGTACAATATGACCCCCACCTCTGTATGGCAATAGTGAAAGAATGCAGCATGCAGAACAGGTGTCCCATGCAGGTGTGTTCCTAGCTGTAAGCAGCACCCAGCCAACATCCACACCACTGGATCAATAATGACAAAAAGTATTGACATGAACACCTTGCACAACTACCCTGTCACCCCAGGGGGAATATAGTGTACTGCACTCTGGGACTATAGGAGTGACAGAATGCAACAGCCTGCTACAGCTGGCCTGTATCACTACCAAATGGCCTACAGTCCTCTGCCAAAGACCTGTGTCTCACCCATACTGCCAGTGTATGTTATGTGTTGGACTCCCAAATAACAACATATCACAGTCCACAGAACCCAAATACAAAGCCATGTGGACAAATCACAGTAACATGTCCACCATGTCCTACTGCATGAACTGTGGACCAACACCAAATTACTGCTGGGATGAGGTGATAACTATAGGGAACATATCAGATAATGTTTGCATAATGTATGGAAGAGGATAGAATAATAGAGGGAGGTTGAGAGCATGAGTGGCATGGAGTGTGTGAAGTCCGAAACTTAGCCGTGTACACATACCTTCCCTGGCTGCAAACACAAGAATGGGTGGCTACAAACCTGCTCGTAAACCACAATGTAAAGGGGTAATGTCCAGAATTATGACCCCTGCCTCTCTGGGTAACCTTTGTGAATCTGTACAGCTGTGAGGTATGGCCACAGCAGGATATGGCCATACTGTCACATGGATGGATGTACAAGCATGGGATCCTTTGCCACCACTGTACCAAGGAGCTGAGCCATTTACACAGACCCAGCAGCAAGTGTCTGCAGCTTCCCCTCCAGAATGGCATGACTGTGCTAGAATATGTAGGCTGCTGACCACAATACTGGACACAGCTGCATTCACCCTGTGTTCCCCAGGAAATCATTGCAAGCAAATATGTATACCTGACATTAAACATTACAGTGTAAAACAGTACATATGTCTGAATAGCTCTGATAACACCAGGACCATGTCGCAGAAGCAGCAGAGACACAATTACCTACAGTAACCCACTATCCTTTGCGCATTTTGACCCCATATTGTCAACTGATCTACAGATATCCTGCAGATTTTGTGTAGAACACAAAAGTCTGCCCTGGAGTACAATCTACTTGGAATGGATTCACACACTCAATACAGAATGTCATACTGGGCATGCTCCCACACTTAGAGAAATGAAGGCCATATCAGACAACAAAATACTGAAAGGTCATACTGGGCATGCTCACACAGTTAAAGAAATGACGCCCATGTCTGGCAACAACAGTGGAACATGCATATCTGACAGTCGCAGATGTTAGTGCATACACTCCTCAGTACACACCAGTCATGCTTTGCACACACATTGGATAGGAATACACACATATATCCATAGCCGGCTTTAGGCACCAGCGAACCCTGCAGTCGCTGGGGGCCCCCTGTTCCTGGGGGGCCCCCAACCACAGCAAGTTATCTTACTTAGATATTTGTAACATGTCTGTCAAACCAACAAAAGCTACTACATCAATCTTGTATACTTAATAAACCAGGTGGGTAATGATGCTTATTTATATCTCCTTTAAAATTATAAAATATATTTGCTTATAGTAACAGCATTTTATCAAGCAAGAGCCTTCACAATTCCATTAAATATTTTACCACTAATATAAAGTTTAGTTAAATCCTGCTGGCAGACATTCTGTACACTAAAACTAACAACATAGCCAACTTCTGGTACCTGCAATACCTGTGGCGGCAAAGGGGCCCCCTTAATCATCCTCCACTGTGTGGGGGCCTCACAAAAGCTGCTGCTGGTTGGGGAAAATGAGAAGAAAAATGTATTAATTTCATGATTATTCTGTTTAACCTGAACAGGGCTGTGATATGATTCTGTTAGGATAAAGCTAATCATGAACATGAACAAGGTAAGCACTAGAGAGGTCAGCAGCCCAGTGACCAGTGTCCATGCATACCTTGGATTTTAAGAAGAGCTAATACTTCTGATCTTCATTGATGGTTTTCTCTTTTAGGGAGTTTTATAAATACTTGCAGAATACCAGATATTGTTACTCTCAACTTCTTTACTGAAGAATTCAGTGCAATACCAATAATAGCAGAATAAAGGCTCAAATTCAGGAACACATTTTAAACATTACGGTGTGTGTGTGTGTGTGTGTGTGTGTGTGTGTGTGTGTGTGTGTGTGTGTGTGTGTGTGTGTGTGTGTGTGTGTGTGTGTGTGTGTGCGTATATGTGTGTTTTTGTAAAAATGTTAGTGAGTTTTATCTGTGCACACACAACAATTCCAGGACACATAACACTACTCTTCTGAGTGTTAGTAAAAACTGTAGCTAACAAGAAATTATATTTGAGAAGCTCATAAAATATATCACAGAACATTCAGACACTTAGATCTTATAAGACTCTGGGGGATCCTTACTCCCTAGACTGTATAAATGGATACAGGGTGCTCCCTAAATCATCCTTGACTGTGTGGGGGCCTCACAAACACTGAGTTAAAACATTGACTCAGATATTCAAAATGGAATGTCGAGAAGGTCAGAATATCACAAACTTCCTAATGCGACTTCAACCATTCTTGACATCCGTGGACTGATGTCAAACACTGCATACCATGGGACAAGACTATGTAGCAGGGGAAAGCCCCTCTGTGCCCCCTGATGTGGAGGACTGTACCCCTACACCCCTGCAGATTAAATATTTCTACTCTGAGATTGCACTACAGTGGGGAAAAGGGCAAATATCCTGATCCACTCTGGGCAGTGATCTTGTCAGAAGGCCGACCACATATGTGCAAATGCACACTGCATTCGCTAACCAAAGACTCGCATGAATGAAGGTTTGACAACATGGGTTCAGCCAACCAAATTTTGGCATCCTGTGGTCGTCAGACCTTCCCCCAGAATTATGATAGTAAACTGGTCATTAAAGCTTGTGTTTGGGTTGAGGATAATGTGGTCATTGTTTCTTTTACTTTTCTCACATACCTCAGAGGTGTCCAACAAAGATTACTACAGCTTGTGTAGGAAGAACAAAGTAGAATACATTACTATAATCATTATTTTTTAACTTTCCTCACAATCACACTTAGGACACATATACAGATGGCTGCCTTTGACAGTTTGGGTTGAGGAGTGAGGAGACCTACTAAGTATACGTATATCAGCAGTCCCTTGAAATGCATGACTGTGGCAATTTGAACCTCTGCCTTCATCCCAGTCTAACACCAGAGAGATGCATAAGCAGCCTTTTGGAAGGGATTGGGAGGCAGGTAGTTCCCAGATAGGACCTGTGTATCCAGACAACAAAGGGTTGCTAGTTTATTTTTGAGCTACTGTTTTGTCATCTTTGAAAATTAACCCTTGGTTATAGCTTACATCTTCTTTGAAAGAAAAAAAAATAAAAATAAAATTATTTTATTTCCTAAATGGTTATTATGGTACTGTCTTGGTCAGGAAATGTATGTTGAAAGGATGCAATGAAAGTTAAAGCTGAACAGCAACACTTTCTTTACTTAAACATAATTTCTGTTTAAGCCATTATTGGATGAAAAGGTGTGTAAAAAGAAAAAAACTTTAAAATGTACTTCAGAGCATATAGCGTCTTGAAAAAGCTGAAAAGTAAGACAAAATGTGAGAAAATGAAGAAATAAAGCAATGTGCACAGTATGTGAAGCCCAAGATGGGGAGAGGGGAACGGGGAAGACTGGAGGCTATTGTGTGTATGGGGGAGGTCTGAAACTGTATACCTAGGACACCATTTCACCTAAGTCCAGACCTGTATATAAAGTTGCTGCAATATATAATTTCTGCAACTAAATGCCAGTAACTGTATATGCCCCTTTGTGAGATAGGCCAACACAGTGTAGTACACAAGTCTTGTAATGTAAGAATATTGTAGCTAAAGGTCAGTGTGTGCATACTACTCCTAAAAGTTTGCAGCATGAACTAAAAGGTTGCTTAGGAAGGGTGGCAGTGACAGAGTGGTACATAGACTGGAAGTGCCTAGGGGGCCCCCAGCTTGACATCTTCTGGGGGCCCCCAAAATGCTAACACCGGCCCTGCATATATCCAAGGACAACACACTATAATAGGCCAAAAGTACACATACATAGATGTGTGGAAGAGAGTGACAGTGACAAAGAGTCTTCCATCATGAGGCCTGCCCCACCCAGCACACATCCAATTGGCTAAAACCACATGATGTGCAAATGTCAATCACTGTAGACATTTGCCTCTGGAATCCCTCAGCACTATATTGTTTGTGGTGCTTGTGCTAACTGTGCAACATGACTGTATAAGTCAGTAGTCATCTAGCAGTTGTATACATGTACCTGTGGAATATAAACCTGTGTGTGCCTGAGTGTGGTGTCTCTGCCTCTAGATTAATGGATTATGGCCTATGCACACACACTGCACTCCCCATTGGCCTACTGTGGCAAGCCTGCTGATGTCTTCATCCACCAAGAAAACGAAGCCAGTGTGGTGGTCCCTGCCATAAACATACTGTACAACAAAAGGAGGAAACTGTTGCAGAAACTGGGGACTTTCCAGAATGCAAAATACTCCCTTACCACCTACAGTAAGAGGCAGAGATCCCTCATAACATCCACCAAAGCTAGTTACGAACATAATGTAGCCAAAGATGCCATAGGAGTTCTATTCCCAGACATGGCAAGTGTGGATGTTTGTGTGTGTGTTGTTTGTTTGTGTAGGGCGCATTGCTTTTGAGGCCATTCACAGTCACTACAGCCTCCATTACCCTTCTTTGGCAAGCCTGCTGATGTCATTCACTTTAAAATACACCTTTGGGAACAGAGTAGCCCAGTAATCTCTGTGGCGCATGCTATAACTGTGTAATGCTGTAGTGTGATGTACTAGTTAGGTAGATGTTCCAATCCCAGAAATGGCAACTGTGAGACTTTGTGTGTGTGTGCTTGTCATTCGTATCCTATGTGGAGGTGGCTGTGAGTGGGTAACACCTGGAATCATTGTGGAGTGTGTTTTGCAAATTTCTTATATGGTTGGCCTATTATATGTCACAATATCCACCTTACAAGGGTAACAGATGTCAAACAGCAGAGAGGGGTTGACAATCCATACCCCTACATGTGACATCAAGGCCTGGCAAACAATTTAAGCAGCCCTTGTAGTACCCGGAGAACACTCTCAACCCATTTATCATACACAAACACACTCGGCTAGGCAACAATCACTATGTTGGTAGTTCCCTCCATCTTTCCAAATGATAGTAACCATGGTGTGATTGCAGCAGACTACAGAGGGAATGGCACCCTGTCCCATCCCTACAATAGGCACATAACGGCATACAGTGCTCCTTCACTATGTTCTCCACTGGACACCTGCAACAACTGTAGTGCCAGAAAATATAACCCACAAAGGACATAACATGTCTTATACACATCACCAGTATGGACAGATGCCACTGACACCAGGGAATACCTGTATCATGCTGTCAATGTAGGTGCAGGGTCAACCTGGTGTCCATTGCCAGGTCTCACCACATGAGGCCAGGAATGGCACATCTGATGATAACAATCTGTCTACACAACATGCCCCAGACAACCCAGGTACACATCCAAATGTCACAGAACATGCATGTGGGATGTGTGCACATCCCAGACACTGTCCATGTCATGGACTATAGAACACATACATGGCAAGCATTGCACAGCACTGACCACCCACAATAGGAACCCAGATGACTGGATGGTGAATACAATACCCACCTGTGTGGGCCAGTCCAGACACTACACCCCTGAGCCACACTGCAGACCATTTTCATGTGGCCTGATGCCAAGGTATACCCTTTACCTAACATTGTACAGCCTTCTGGCACAGCCACTACACACCTGTGAAGCAATGCACCCATGCATGTAAGTACTGGCAACCTGTCTCTCTGTGTGTGTGTGTGTGGAGTATAATGATTTGGACACCATTCACACTCACTACACCTCCCACTGGCCTATTGAAGTATGCCTTCTGATGTCAGACACCTTGACATACCCTTTACCCATATATCATCCTGATAACCCCTGTGGTACATGCGATACCTTCATATTTCTGTATTGTGGCAAACTAGCTAGTTAGGAAGTCTAATCCTGACCCTGCCAACTGTGATAATGTGTGTGAGTCCCTGAGAGAGTGTGGCTGTGTTGACATTGACACCTGTTCATGTGGACAGGCACATGTACTACACCTACCTTATCCCTCCTTTATCACTCTTGCAGATGTCGCTCAATATCGAATATACCTTTGGACAGCTCCCCAACAAGCAAGCTCTGTGGCACATGCAATGACTGCATAGACATGTAATAGTAATACAAAGGCAGGGGTTTGAAATCATGTACTGGTAAGTCTGTGACACAAACATGCTTAGGTTTTGCACTCCCACCCCCTCCCTGTCTTACTTTGTCTCTGTCTGTCTCTCTCATTCCCTCTCTGGTGGATGTGGAGAAGTACACCTGCTTTGCTTAGGCAGCAGCTTGTGTTTTCTAAGTGATGCTCATGATCAGCTGATGGCATCTACACAAATTGCAGTCCCCCACTGGCTGATTGCATGTGGACAGCTGTGGTATCATTCCCATAGACAATTGCATGGAAACACACTCCTATAACTAGGAACATCATGTGGGTGTTGGCCCTTTTCATTCACTGTGTGCAGGACCTCATGTCAGTGTTTGGCAAACAGCATCACAGACGGTAGTGAGATATACCTCTAACAACATACACTGTGGAGACAGGCCAACAAATAGGAAGGGGATGTTCCAGACATGACTACATAATGTAAGTGTTGCTCTTCTGCATTTGAAATAATGTTGGTTTAACAGGGTTTGTGTGGATATGGCTGGTCTACATGATTTAATACCTGTCATGACAGCGTTATGTGTTTGAGGAAGCTTCCACCTGTGGGGTTATCTGCAGACTGGCCAGTGTTTGCAGTTTTATGTGTTTTGTGTTACTCACAGATCACCTATCTTAGAACTGCAGAAGCATAGTCTGAGGATTGCAGTCAGTAGTTGGTGACAGCCATGAGAGTTACTGACTTCATATCCCTCATAGGACATATGTCACAGCAAACCCTGTTACAACAGTAAATGTATGAGGGTATCACAGCAACATGCCAATATTGGCCAAGTGTTTCTGGCTCCAGCCACAAGTCTGTCAACTTTTGTACATATGTCATGCAGTAAGAGGTGCATATGTTCTGTACACTACTATATATTGACATCATACCTGATAAGCCAATCAGATATCAGACTGCTAGACACGTTTTGTATAGTAGGGGTTATTTCTGAGGACATAACCTGGGCATTCTGTGGTTGTGTGTACAGTAGTGAGGTATGTGTACTTATGGTGATTGTCGAGAGTATGTGTATTGTGAATACATACCTTGGCCTGACTACAGACTGTGGTAGATGTCAATGTTCTTGGTCCTGTTCTATCTGATGTTACATGCTGCTCTGGTGTATGGTGCCCTATCTGCTCACATGCTTGTAGGGCCAGACACACACATGTCCCATACCACAGGCAGGCATTGGACCACACTGTGTCATGACCCAGTATATGTAGGGTTAGTGTGTTAGTGGCGCATTTGAGGATGGTGTTGATCAGACAGTCCATATAGTGTAATATTAAGCTTGCATACCATATGTGGCTGTGGCTGTGTTCACACTGGTTTTGGGTATGCACTTTCAAACAGTTGTCTGTTACTCTGTGCTGTGACATGTCTGTAGAGCCAGCTATATTTGCAGGTACATGTGTATTCTCCCATACGAAATGTAGGCCAGTGTTGTGGCAGTCTGCCTTTAGTTTTCACAGTGCTTTGTTACATGCCTAGCAGCTTAGTTTAATTACCCAGTGTGATGTTATGTCCATATATTTTCAAGAAGTACTGCTGCTCGGCCACCATAACGGTTGTGTATTTCTTACAAAGCAGTGGGATGCTGTACAGATGTATGTCACTAACTACTGGGTAGTATGTGGCCATGTGACCTCTGCACCACCAGTTATTATGTATCAGGACAGACAGGCGTGTGTGAATGCATAAACTGTGTGGGCATATGTAGCCCAGTATTTATGTGATATACCCATGTACATGGCTGTTAATATCCACATTGTCAGGCTTGGACCACATGTCTCACACAAAGGGGATCTGTGTATATCTCTGGACTGACCAGAGAGTGCCAGACTGTCCAAATATACTGTTCATATATCTGCTGTAGTCAGGATCATTACTGTGCTATCAGTGGTACTGTACTATGATGTCCTTAGGATGTCTGTCAGTAACCGATGGCATACATGTCAATAACAGATGTGACCTCCCACACACAACATGTCTAAGACAACCCCTGTTACAGTATCAACAGTTTACATATATACCTGCAATACATACATGACATCCCCTTGCACTAAGAGGTTGAGACTACTGGTGCTGAGGTAGGACTCCACTCCATGTTCTGGACATATGGTAAACATATATATGTGTGTGTGTGTGTATATATATATATATATATATATATATATATATATATATATATATATATATATATATAGACATATACATATCTACACACACACACACACACACACACACATATATATATATATATATATATATATATATATATATATATATGTACATATATATATATATATATATATATATATCTATAAATATATATATATATATATATATATATATATATATATATATATATATATATATATACATATACAAACACACACACACACACACACACACACACACACACACACACATATATATATATATATATACATATACAGAGAGATATATAAATGGCTATATATAGGATGCACTATTACAGATGTGTATAAATACATATCTATAAATATATATGTGTATGTACATGTAGACATATATCTACATATATATCCATATCCATATCCTTGTCATGTGTAAGCATTACTGTTATGTATACCTTCCCAGATGTATCACACTGTATGTATCTGATATGTGTATATTTAGATATAGCAACATATGTGATGCAACAGCAATATCACTAACATGTACTATACAATTGTAGAAGTCACAGCAATTGTTCAATACTATTCAATATGTCTACTGACAGATGTATTGGAAAAGCAACAGCTTTCTTCACAGCTGTCATGGTGTAGTGGTTAACTGCTGTGACTATAGTGTACAGGGTTCTGGGTTCCAGTCCTGCAAGGGTTGTTTATTTTGTTGCTGGGCAGAACAAAGGCTGTTGGATACCGAATGGTTAAGGCAGTTTTGAGCAGCTTTAAGTGTGTTTTCGTGAGTTTGCATGAAGCTAAGTGGTGCTAAGCTATGGTTAAATGTATGGGCACTTACACTGTGTAGGCATTGCTTACCAGTGCGCAAATCTGCTTAGCTGTTATATTGCAGCAATGCTGACACCTGCTAGGCATGGCTTAGCCCTGGTAACCTGTGGTCACATCCCAGTCTGATAACATAGCAGGGTAATAACATCTGTAATAGGTGTATGTAATGCCATGTACATAACATGTGTCTATGTGCTGCCAGTACAGTAGCAAGGGGTGTGAGTCTCATGTCTGGGACACTTGAGTATATATGACCTGTACAACACTCTTATCTATGTGAATGTGTTACATACAAGGGTAGTATCCCAGGTTATGTGCAGTCATACTAGCATGTAGTGTATCATGACATTACTGCTGTTGACAGTGCTTTCCCAAGCAACAGTAGATTGCTAATTGTAGTACTGGCAACAAACACCCCCTGCAAGCATAGATGGACTCTGAGTCTTCACTGTCGTGTTCCTGGTATGTGAGATGTGTCACATTATATATTTCCTACTGGATAATGATCTGACATGTGGAAATTAACTGTAGACTACTGTCTGTATAGCACATGTCAGGGAGGGCTGCCATCATGTAGTAATGGCATACCTATCGGTGTCAGATGTCTATCTGTCAATACAGTCATCCTACTGCATAGCTAGTTGGCAAGCTGATGTCTGTCAGTCCCTGTACAGATGTGCAGATGTCAGGTATCCAGCTTGGATATGTACAGGCAACCTATGCTTGACTGACACTGACATGTCTTCCCAGCTGAGTTATAACTTGCACAGATAGGACACAACAGCCTGTATGCACTACATGCCATGGACACATCCACTACACTACCACAGTCAACAGAACATTCTTGGGTACAGGTCTCCAACGCAGACACTAACCATGTTTTGTAATACATGTTGCATACATGTCAACTAGATCCCCTCAACGGCCATTTGCAGGAGGCATTCAGAGGATTGGCTGATGCATGTCACTCTCACCCTGAGGGTCACCACAGTAGTGTCTGTAGATAGATTTCCTGCTGGCACATGGCAGGTGGCATGATATCACTGTACACACATCCCCTACACTCCCCAACTCTCCATGGACAATAGCCAGATACACACCTATGACCACCTGCAGTGATGCACCCCAGTACCGACACATGTGTACATGTGCATTACTGAGGATATCAGTGTCTGAGTGTTAGTACACCTGTAGTTGGGAATACCCTGAGGCCCTTCACACCCACTGCAACACCCATTGCCATAGTTAGATGTGGCTGCTGCTGTATGGGACATTACATGTACCTTGGTATGCTCCTCTCCATAAAGGCTACATGAGCCTTGCAGTGCAAGCACAACACTGTTGTACAAATGGATTGATAGGCATGGGATACCCACTGAGTTCTGGCAAGTGTGTGCATGTGTGCATGTGTGTATATATGTAGGGTACAGCATTCCAAGGCCACATACTCCTATTACAATATGCATTGCCACACAGTAGTATGGACAGTGATGTTGCTGCCCATAGGAGAGGCATGACAATGCATCACCCTACTCTGCCTGTGGCATGTGCATTAAATGCATATCCCTGTAGTACCACTCTTGGGAATGGACAAGGGGTTGTATTGTAGTCCTGGTCAATGTGTGATGGTGGGTATGTCAGAGTGTCATCATGGGTTCCAGTGTGTACAATATCCACAGTGGGTGTGGGTGCTGGGTATACCATTATTACACCATGGTACCCCCAGTATATGTCCCATGTACCACTGTATGGTGACCACTGTCACCATCAACCATACAGGTAACTGATAACACTATCCAGCCCAGTTATGCATGTGCTGTGTGCAGCCTACCTGTAACACATTGGACACATTGACAAGTTAGTTAGCATTGATAGGCCCAGGTCTCTCAGATGTGTGTCTGCCTGTTATGAATTTGTTAATATATATATGATGGTATGTCACTCTATGTATTGTCCATATACAACCATTACATCCCCCATTACCATACTGTACATGCCTAGGGATGTTCTGCATGTAACATTCAACTTGGAACACACCTCATCCTAAACACTGTGTGGTGTGTGCAATTAAAGCCACACACCCATCAGTATCACTACATACCTAGGTAGGGTCTAGTCCCATAGTTGCCAAGTAAGTGTGTGCGTGTATGTGGAGGGATCTACTTCAGGTTGCTGAATATACATGTCTCAGGGGGTCATCTGTCCATGTGGCACAGGCAGTAACTGTTATACAGACCTGTAACATGTGTTTAACTGTACCCAGGATATGGCATAGCCATGGTGTCACGACAGTGCCATACCCCTTGTGAGATATGACAACAGACCATCCTCCTGCTCACACATGTTCACCTACAACACAAATGGATAAGATTATGGAGACCACAATCACTCAGTGTTAGTAACAGCTATAATGCATCATGGCTGGACAGCTACACTACCCGACATGTAAGCATTAAACATTACTGCTGACAACGTGTTACACATTACTACATCGGTACCCTGTAGTACAGTCACTGTGTGCATCAGAACCATATTAGCCTGGCCCTGCATCAATGTTATGGATGACAGGGATGTGGCACAGATATCATCATATGCGCAGGGTGTGTTGTTGGTTTGCCAGAGACCTAGGGTGGGCCATACGTTTGATGCCACGTGTATGAGTGAGGGGTGTAAGTTACTGCTATGGACATGGTGATGTGGTGTGTGTAAGTATGGGGTTGCCCTAGGTGTGTTTGTATAGTGTGTGGTATGCATGCACACAGTTCTGCCATGTGGTTGCCCTATACAGGTGTTTCTTGAACAGCTGCAGACCATACCTGGCAAGGTGTGCTGTTCACCAACTCTGGCCATGGACACATGGACTGTGCCTGCCAGGGGTTCCACGGGCATGTCTGGGTACAGGCCTCAATATGCCACTCTCCCCTGATGATGACATATGTCTGCTGGAACTAGTTCCCTCCTGGGACTGGCCAGGGCCACATTTCATGGCCTGCTGTGGTGTGGAGTGGATAGCGCCCCACTGCAGTGCTGGGGCTGGTACTGCCACTACAGGAGCAGCTTGGTGTCCTTGCACATCCATGTTGACCACCAGATGTTGGTGTTGCAGGACTACGTCCATGCAGCCACTGCTCCACTCCTACCACATGCTCTATCATGGACAATAAATGGTTGTTGAGGCCCACCATCTCACCCAACCGTCTATCCATGACCTCTGTATAATCACAGAGGGCACCTGCAAGATCATGGACGTTGCCATTTACAGATGAAAAAGCAGCCATCTGCAGCCTCAGACCCTGTCTGGTGTACAGTTCCATACGTGCCTGCACCCCTATGACAGCCTGAAACATGCATCTGGTGGTACCAGATGTGGCACTTCTGCCAGAGGCACAATGACCAGCAGACCTCCCACAAGCACCCCGGTACATCTGCCTTTGTGGTGACCTGCTGGACATCTGGCTATGCCTGCTGTGTCCAGACACAGCAAGCATAGATACCACACTCTCCTATGCACTGCCAACAACCATCAACTGTCCCTCTCCTATGGTCACTGGTGATAGGGTATTTATAGGCACTGTGACTGTGTGCGGGAATGGGGCAGATAATAATGGGATGTCAAACGATGGCGCATTTTCAGCCTCTGACAACCCCCCTGTGCCTCAACAAACCTATCATCATTTTCAGTGTCAGTATGGACACCAACATCAGATTGCATGCAGGAGGGACCCTGACCCACCTTGCCACCTGTGAGGGGAAAACAAGAAACGCACTTTAAGACCTGTACAGCATTGCTTAACAGTACACACATATACACACATGGACATACACACACACACACACACACACACACACACACACACACACACACACACACACTGACATTTCACCAAAATACATACCTGTCCCTGAGTTTACAGACTGTCCCAAGTTTATTTACGTAAGTTCCCCATTCTGCATCACACTTGGAAACATACACTCATCAATACCAATCATTAACATATCATTCTTCTAATTGCCTAGACAAGTGATCCCAAAACATGACCTGTTACTCTATTACCTCTTTGACTTGATTGGGGTAGGTTTTACAAAGACTCACTGCTGTCATCCAGTGTTCACCTTGGGTATGTCCAGACATCGTGAGCACGGCCCCCATATGTTATGGGCTACTACAGTCACTCAATAATGTCACGCACTGGAGTGTCGTATGTAACTATTACTCAGTAGATGCAAGATCTGTTGCTCAATCAACTTATTATATGGACAATAGTAATATACGGATACACTCCCTGCTGTTGTCTGGCAATTCCCCAGTGCATCTGTAGTGCTGCATATGTGGGTAGTCTTTCACCTTCCTGCTGATTGCAATTTTAACAATATACCTGGTGTCTAGTTTCCCTCCCAATGGATGTTCCATGTTACAGACCTTATTATACTATCCACTGTTCTGAGATTACATATCAGACAAGTATTCCTGCTGTCTCATGTGTCTGTCCATGTCTATGTACTGCAAAATTCCAATGGGAAGTACTGACGTATGAACAATCCCACAGTCACACAAGTGCATACATGGACACCCACACAAACACACACAAACATACACACACACATCCTTTATGCATCAACCCTCCCTCTACCAGATTGCACTTACAGACAAAATACCTGCCCACACACACAGACACACCTACAGGTGAGGTTGCACAAAGATAGTACACACAGACCTCCCATTACCCATCTGTCAGCATGCATAACATATGGTACTCAACAGCATGCAGTGCTGCTATAGTCAATCCATGCTAGCAGCAGTATACATGTGTGTAATGCATGGACTGGGTTAGTAGGTGATGCCCCTTCCCCTGGAAAATACTGCACCCATGTACACAGTATTGCTGTGCACTTGTTCTGCACCCTGCCATGTACTGTGTACCATTCCTCACAGGTGTACACACCATTGCTGAATGTGTATTACTGTGTCAGTTATGTCTGCTCTAATGCTCACAGCCCCTACATGGTTATCCGACACATACCTGGGATGATATGTGGACAGATGTCATTTGTGAATGCCTGATGCCTGATTTACAGATATCATCATCAGTGGTGCATGTATGACCAGTATGATACTATTACACTGACAACCGTCAAACCTTACCATGGCTATGGGGAGTGTACACACCCTTATTGATATGATGCCCTCTTCCTTGATATGCCATGGGACCACATTACTGCATTATGTTAACATTACATGAGCCTGATATGTAATATATGTCCTGTACAATCAAATGCAGTGTCTAAGAAATATGTTATTTGTTCTGATGCTGACTGAGATGCATACACTTCGTGGGTGCATATGTGTGCACGCTCTTATCATGGCAGTTTGTTGCACCTACTGTTATGTGTACTACAGCAGTCACTATTCCTGGCAGGGGTATACTAGCATAGGCCATCTGCATTTGCCAGTATATGGTCAGTCTGCCCTACACATGTCCCCCAACTCTGCATGATTGCAAGGTCAACTGATGTGCACATCCCTTGGAGTTCACACACTGCCGTCACTATTGATGTGGAGTCAGGGTTACATCTGCCACAGTTCCTGACCCTGGCTGTGTGCAGATGCAGCCATTCATAGCATCTTTTGGATCCCTGCTGCAGTGCACTGGTGTGTCATGATGACACCCCCTCCCCACCTTCAGCCTTTTTGCAGATGCTTGACAACTATGCCCTACACATGTGTTAGTTTGCAGTGTCCCAAACACTGAACACCATGTGTAACAGCCTAGTCCCAGCTAATGAATGGCAAACATACAGGTGTACACTGGTACCGGCATGGTACAGATGGGGATGGTGGGCCTGAGGTGGGGTGAGGCATTGGTTGTGCAGCACATATATCTTATGTGATACTGTCTGTAGGTTTCCAACGTGGTCATGGTACACCAGTACACACTGCAACACATGACTTTTGGGGACCTCTTCTGTTATGCATACACTACTTGTAGAGAGGCCTGGCTGATGTCTCCTGTGGCACAACTGTCACATCTGATTATCCTAACCCATAGGCCACACGTTTGCAGAGTCCAGGCAATTGCTGACACAAGTACTGCACAGCCAGTACTTGCTAGACATTCCTGCAACCTCTTCAGTGTTTTGGCATGTTACTAGGCAGCCCGCATGACCACTTTGCTACATGTGACATCATCTGTCTTGGATGGCCATCTGTTTATTATCTACATCATTCCTGTCTCATACATCCATGCTACATAAGTGACTGCACTGTGTGCCATGGTATATGCAATGGTGAGGTATGGCTACATGTCCAGTTCATGGGTGCTACCTGTTGGGTATGGGGCCAATGCCATGTCATGTAAGATGTGTGCAACCCACGGTTGCCTCTAGTGCAAGTAAGTGTGCACATTTGATGGCCAAACGTCTTGGACAGCAGACCAATACTTGATGTGAGATAGGGGACGTGTACTTGCTGGAAGGTGCTTTTCCATGACAAATGCATGCAATCAGTACCTCAACAGCTGCTTCCACTATATTTTATCTGAAGTGTGTGCACACATATGCTTCCAGTGTTTGTGAAGGTATGAATTCCCCATATTTTCTTCCCTAACATATGATTCAAAATTACACACTCATTGCTCATGTTGGGACCACATTGCAGGTTTTAAGGGTTGTGGACTGCAGTATTATGATATGCTGTAGTGTAGATCTGTAACAGTTGCCATTGTAATACTGGTATATACACTGTTGTAGCACTGTACAAGGGTGATGTTTCATGTATGTCCTTACTGTAGGCCATTTGTCCCACCATTAAGTTCATCTCTGTGGACACATTTTGCAATGACAGGATGTTAATTATATTGCAGGAGTCTTAAATACCCTTCAGATATACCATCATGGTCACCACTGAGATGAAGTGCAGTTAACGGCAACAATATGTGAACATGTATGGCATGCATTATGGGTAGGTGTGTTAAATGTGTGCATGGAATATACCACAGCCATAATATGAGCTGTGTACTGGCAAACCTGAACAAAAAAACATACTTGCCAGCTACAGGCTGCTGCCTTGAAGGTATACCAGAGGGACCTACATAAGTGTGTGAGAGATGTGATGTCAGTAGCCACAGCTGTGGCATTTGTACAGGGTGGGTGCCGCATTACAGTACATCAACAGTACAAGTCCACAATACTACAGCTTATCCACGTCTGTTTATTACTACTACACAGCAACAGACTTTATATATGTCATCTCACATATGCATGATCTACCTGTACAGATGCAGATGGATAGTGGTCTACTGATGTGTCACGTGGCCTTACCGTCACGCTCCTCTGCCGGTGTGTAAGTAGCACCCACCTCTACTATACTCTCCACTAGTTATGTGTGCGGGCGGGCAGGTGCCACAAGGCTGACAAGGAGCTCCTCAAAACATGTCAGGGGGGATGGATGGTATGCCTCCCCCCATTGAGAGGTGATCCCCTCGACTGCAGCAGCATGCCGATGGGCATTGCAAAATAGGTCACTGCAATGATGCCGGACCTGCTCATAACTGCGGTTATGCAGACCGACATCATTGACCCTGTGGACAAGATCATTCCACAGGGTGGTCCACTCCTGCTCCTCATGAGCTGTTCTGCCGAACAACACCTGGTAGTGCTGTACCAGGTGTGCGATGATGACCTTATTTTTGTTCACTGAATAGTCAGCTAGTCTGCCATGTGACATTTTGCCTGAAAGACATAAAGATGGAAACAGGTCTGAGCAACTCATACAGCAAAGATACCATAGTTCTTAATGCACATCTCTGTCTCCCCCACACCATATCTGCGACAATAATCTGATCACACAACTCAATAGGTATGGCTACAGCATTCCTACCATTGGGACATATATCGTATTGTACCACACTTTGTGCTATGTGATTGTAGCCATGTTACCTGTGGGGACACTAGCATTGCTGGCCTGTTAATGACAATGTCACCTGCCTGCCATTGTAAGGGCCACTAAGGTTCCATATATGCATGTTGTCTGTTTGCTATGTGATTGCTGCACATCTGTTGTTATGTGTTATTGGGGATATCTATGCATGCTGTTGGACATGATCCGAGAATTTGTGGACTATTACTAAACACATATGTTCTATAACAGTGACACAATAGCATGTTTAAGGAACAGTTGCCAGCAGAACTACCTCTCCCACCTCATCTGGACATGTTACCAGGCCACATCACATATGGGACCAACCCTGAGGCCTCCTCATTTACTGGTCCTGCACTACCTTCAGGTGGAACCACCTCAGGAGATGGTGTTCCCCCCTGGGGGGACACATAGACATGATCCTGTCACCTGAGGTCAGGTCCGGGGTCTTTTACATAGGTAGCTCCACAGAGACTTGGGGGATGTGCTACAGCACCTTGAGGCCCTCAGTACATACTCACAGGATCCACATTCTCCTCCTGCTTAGTCTCCAGCCCAGGTACCTTCAGGGTCATGAAGCTGATGTTGTGACTCACAATGGGTGGGGGCCTTGTTCCCATTGTTTACATATGGGGGCTTATGGGGCCTTCACATCGCAGATGACCCTCACCATCCAGGGTGTTTACCCACCACGTGTCAAATACTGCCCCTGTAGGTTGTCTTCTCTATCTACCAACCCAACCCACCCCCACAAATATACTTGCTATCCTTCCCCAAATTCCCAATCCCACCTTCACAGACAAGTACAATGTGGTCCCAACAAGGGGTTCACACGTGACATAACCGTCCATGTTGCACACACTTACTGCTGTATATATATATATATATATATATATATATATATATATATATATATATATATATATATATATATATATATGTGTGTGTGTGTGTGTGTGTGTGTCTATTGATATGTGTGATGTTCCCTCACACATAGCATGCAGCACTGTGATGCAAAACTAGGGGACATGTATTTCTATACATTGTGTGTGTGTGTGTGTGTGTGTGTGTGTGTGTGTGTGTGTGTTTTGTATATCTATATATATATCTATATATATATATATATATATATATGTATATATATATATATATATATATATATATATATATATATATATATATATATATATATATATATATATATATATATATATATATACATACACAAATATATATGGTTCCCCTTCACAAGATCTAATTACTGAAAGCTCGAACCTCATAAGATTGAGTTCAAAATCTCGAGTTCCAGTAACTCAAAATTGTGAACGGGAAGTGTAAAAAATTAGATTAAGGGCTTTACTTACCTTTTTGTAGAGTATGGGTCCCCCTGTACTGTTCCTTCCTTAATGTGCAGGTTTCATGACCGCACTTCAGCGGAAGAATGGAAAGTGTCCCATTGTGCACTTATGCAGATAGCACTTAATGGTACATTTCCATCTCCTTTGCTGTAGTGTGATCTCAGAACTGGTATATTTAAGTAGGGAAGTGTGGGGGGGTGCAGGGGGGGACCAGCACCCCCCCCCTGCAAAAAGGTTAGAAAAAATGTTTTTTCTTTCCTATTGTGCCCTTTCACAATCTCGAGTATATGAATACTCAAGATTTTGGGCTTAGGCTTATGAGTTTCGAGTATTCATATATTTGATCTTGTGAAGGGGAACCATATATATACATATATATATATATATATATATATATATATATATATATATATATATATATATATGTATATATATATATATATATATGTATATATGTATATATATATATATATATATATATATATATATATGTGTGTGTGTGTGTGTGTGTGTGTGTGTGTGTGTGTGTAGATATATATTATGAGTTGTATTCATGTGTTTATATATATATATATATATATATATATATATATATATATATAAATACATATAGGTGTCTTTATATCTGTAGACATACATGTATACATATATATATATATGGTTCTAGGTTATAACATCGACAGCTACTTTCACCGACAACAGAAACATCGACACCACATAATCGACAAACCATAACCACGACACCTCACATGCCCGACAAACAAGTAACCGACAGTCCACAAACACGAAACCCCATACACTGCACACCACAATAACAACAATCAACTAACAAAACACATCCCTATCCAAAAACAACACACAGAACACAAGCACACCAAAATCCCTACAAACCCACACTAAACCTCACACACACAACTATGTACAACCCTAACCCAAACCCCACTTAAGGTCCGTCACTATCGCACACTCAGCTAACCCATGCCCTAACCCTAACTCACTTAACCGCCCTCTAACCCAAAAATACTACTACCACACACTTACCTAACCCAGCCCTAACCCTAACTCACTTAACCGCCCCTAACCCAAAAATACCACTAGACACTTACCTAACCCGCGCCCTAACCCTAACTCACTTAACCCACCCCTAACCCAAAAAATACCACTACCGCACACTTACCTAACCCACGCCCTAACCCTAACTCACTTAACCCACCCCTATCCCCACAGACTGTCACTATCCACACTTACCTTACTCGCACCCTAACGTCCGTCACCACCGCATACTCACACAGCCTTCTTTCCAAGTCACTATCCCTGGCATCGGCGTTTTCATCCGTAGCGTCGGTCTTCCGAATGTCGATCATCTGGCGCCCGCTAATCCGTTGTCGGTGATGTCGGCTGTCGATCTTCTAACCTAGACCCATATATATATATATATATATATATATATATATATATATATATATATATATATATATATATATATATATATATATTCATATGGCGTACATTCAGGAATCAGGTCCACCCTCTCTAATTCTCCTTCCTGCACAGTCACACTTTTCTGCCTTGCTACAACACAGTCAGGTGCAATATGTGGACGCAGCCTAACATTAGGGGTAGTATATATATATATATATATATATATATATATATATATATATATATATATATATATATATATATATATATATATATATATATATATATATATATATATATATATATATATATATATATATATATATATATATATATATAGATATAAGAACAGATTGCAGGTAAGCCTATTACACATCTATGGCATTTCAGCATGCTACATTACAGGTTATCTTGAGTGTCCTGCAAGTGGTGGGCTCTAGAACCCACGTGTCTATCATAATGGCATTACTTCCACCACCAGCTATTGGCCACAGTAATATACATCCATTACACAACACACACAAGGATGGCTTACATCTTGTCAGTCAGTGCTGCTCTGCACAGTTGATGGGTATGGCCCACTACCCACTGGGACAGACACTATTGTCCATAGCAGTTGTTGAGCTGGACATCCTTGCAACAACAACATCTGATGGCACATATAAATCATTCCACATCATCTGTCCCATTATTGTGGACCAAGTACTACAGCCAGTTACATGCATATATACTTCACATACCTGTTGTGGGAATGATGTCTGTTCTGGATAGTTTGCTGGATGTTTTTTTTTTTGCTTTGCCTTTGCCTCTCTCCCTCTCTCTCTCTCTCTCTCTCTCTCTCTCTCTCTCTCTCACTCACTCTCGTTATCTCTCATTCTCTCTCCAGTAAATGGATTGAGCTGCTTTGAATAGATTGCAGCATGGATTTTGTAGGTGATGCACATGATCAGGTGATGGCCTCTGCACCAATCAGTGTCCTCTACTTGCTACCTGCATACTGTGTAGTACTGCCAATTACCACTGTCATGGCAACCCACTACTATAAATCCCTACATCATGTAGGTACAGTCCCTTTACCTTTCCTGTATAGTGGACATCATTCCTTTGTGTGGGCAGCAGTGTTACAGACAGCAGATTTCAATACCTTTTACAAGAGGACATGCAGACTCAGGCCAGCTACATATTTGTATAAGGTACCAAAACTACAGACAGAGTGTGAGTAGTGTTGTTATATGCAATGTATAGCACCAGTGTTACAGGGTTTCTGTGTACATACTAGTTTAACATGGAATTCAGTTTCTCTGCATAGCTCTCAACTGTGGGCCTATCCACATGATGACCAGAGGTGTGCCTGCTATGTTTTGTCTGTCTACCACAAAGGTCTTGTGTCAGATATAACATTGGCAGTGTGTGTGTTGAGTGCTATCAGTACATGGCCACATCCATTTGTGTTTCTGACTTCATATTCCTAAGGGTATGTTGCAGACTATCCTGTAACACCAGCAACTTACTCAGTGTATGACAACACTATTTCACATATGGGCCTGTGTTCTGGCCTCTGGCCTCCACCTACATATCAGTCTTTGTCCATATGACATGCAGTAAGCGGTTGGTATATAGTGGCCTGTAATTATGTCATGCTGCCATTCTTTCCATCATTCCAGTGCTGTTGTGGCCCCCACACATATTGTGGTGTAGGGTTCATATATATGTGGGCTTTAACTGTACAAAACATGTGTGCCCTTCTGCAGTCCAGAGATCAGTGTATGCAACAGTGTTATATGCCCCTGTAAGTCAGTCTATCGGAGGGGGGTATGCACCATAAATAACCTAGGCTGTTACAACATGTGAGGGATATCAGTAATGAGCTGCCTTAAGGTATATGTTTGTACATTACCATACATTTCACCTTGGGAACATTGCTGGCCTACTACTTACTGCCATACAGACTGTTCTGTCTGTCGGTGTGATTATGATGTTTTCAGTTATGCATTGTTATATACCAGATACATCCCATTGTGTCAGCTTAAGTCTTTTCCCCCTAGGGATTGAGTACAGAGTGTAGTTAGAGGCTGCTGGACTATACATCTGCATTACTTACTGTTGATTTATTGTTATCCTGTGGCCCAGTCTGTCTTTACTGTTGTACTACTTAAAGGCCTTGGCCTGGACGGCATCATATGTTATGCTTTCAGATTACTGTATTAAATGATCTGCTTGAGAGTTGCATTAATCTGTTTGTATGTATTTCAAAGTCTAAACAGCTATATGACATGGCATATACAACTGTAATAGTACACAAATAAAACCTTCTTACGTATGCAAACCTGTGTCTGGTGTCATATCCTTTGACTTCTCTGTGGGTATATGTTTCAGACAACAATTGTCTTTTGTATGGATGACTCATACACTGTCCATTTGATAAGGTGGCAATGGTAGGAATACTGGCTGTTCAGTATGGTGTGCACCCTCTAAATATGTATCTTCCTATACATATCTCTGTGTGTGCATGTGTAGTTACATATATATCTATATATATATATATATATATATATATATATATATATATATATATATATATATATATATATATATGTGTGTGTGTGTGTATGTGTGTGTGTATCTGCATATATGTGTGTGTGCATATGCATCTTTGGAATGTTTATTGCTTCCACATTGTGCATTCCCTATAGTAGCCAGACTGTACTGCATGATATGCTATTGATACCATCCTGACATCATACAGGTGGGATGGATTACTGTTAATGTCTTGTGCTCATGTTGTGTCAGGTCCTGGGTATGAGACTTGCAACAGTTGGTACTGTGTTGCAGGACAGATTTGTTTCGCTGTGGGAGAGGGGGTGACATCAATACTTACAAGACATATTTAGCTTGGGCCCCATCACCCCCATTAACAGTGCCTTTGGTCATATATGTATTTGTTAGGCTCTCTTTTATATCTATATATATATATCTGTATACATATATATATATATATATATATATATATATATATATATATATATATATATAGACATATATATGTAGACATATGTGTGTGTATATATATATATATATATATATATATATATATATATATATATAGATAGAAATATATACACACACACACACACACACACACACTCACATACATCTACATGTCTAAATACATTTCCTGTAATGTTGAATGACTTTGCTAGATGATATGTTTGTGAAAACATCAGGGTTATGTGTATCTGGCATGGCTAGCCATGGTAAATCACTTTGGCTGTGTTGTGCAGGTTCCTAGGTTTGAGCCTTGCAGAGGCTGTTTATTTTGCTGCTGGGCAGAACAAGGCCATTGGATACAGAGAAATTAAGGCACTTTTAAGCAGTTGCAAGCAGGTTTGCATGGGTCTGATCAGAGGTAAGCACTGCTAATTTCCGGTTAGAGTTTCTTACACTGATTTAGCTTTTCAATTGCTTAACCTGTGTAAACATTGCTTACTCTCCCCCCCGCAAACAAGCTTAAACCCATTTACTGCTGCTTAAAAGTGCTTACTCCCGACATACCCCCTCGCTAATTTCTCTAAAAGTGGTGAAAAAGGGGCACAAAGAGGAAAAGACAGTATAGAAAATAGCTAGGGATGTGCAGGATGGGTGTAGGGAAGGTCCATTGCTGCCCATTTTTTCTACAGCAACAGCTGTGCCTACACACTGATTTGGAGATAGATTTGGACACTCATACCCCTGAGACAGGGGTGAGGACAACAATAATATGGTGTGAAGCCAATTAGACCAGATTACATGTGTCCAGTGGACATGCATGTAAAATGGACAGCTATGCATGGGGCGAGATTTTTTTGGGGGGAACAGATTGCCCTTTTTTTTTCAGGTGAGAGTGGGATGTTGGGGAGGGATAGTAGGTATATTTGGGGAGGTAAGCTGCTTAGGATAACAGACAAGACAGACAAGACAACATACAGGGAGGCATATGACACATGTGGTAGGTAAACACATTGGTTGGGGAGGGGTGTTTGGAAATCGGAAGCCCATGAGCCCCCTAGTGGAAACAGTGGGACTGAGGTCCCCACTAATGGGCAGTCACCACTGTATCTTCAATGCCCCAAAGGTGGCTGTGCTGGGGGCTGAGTAGGATGGCTAGGCTGACCTTCTAGTTGCGACATGCAGCCCTCAAGCTGGTGTAGCAGATCTCGTAACTCCCTGCGGAGTTCGTAACCCACCACGTCCCGGACCTGGCGATGGGTGACAGTGTCCTGTCCACGCCCACTCCTGGGGAGGTGAGCCCCATCCCCTGAGGCAGTTCCACCCAAAGGTGGTGCAGGACCAGCAGACGAGGAGGTCCCAGGGTGGGCCCCAGATGTGCTGGTGCCCGGTGCCACAGCCAGATGAGGTGGGACAGGTATGTCCACTGGGACCGGCCTTCCCAAATGTGCTATGGTGTTTCAATTTTACAACATATGTGGGTTAGTAATAGTCAACACATTCCAGGATTAGGTATAACAGCATGCATAGATATTCCCGTTAACACAAAACACCAGATATGGAACAGTTGCATAGCAAACAGAACATATGCATATATGGAACCACAGTGGCCATTACAACAGCATGCAGGTACATTGATGGCAGCATGCCATCAATGTGGGAGTATTTCAACAAGGCACATGCATAGAAACAAATTTAAATATTTATCAAACAATAGGACATATGTCCCAACAGTAGATTTAATGCAGCACATACCGATTGAGTTGTGTATTTAAATTATTGTTGTAGATATGGTGGTGGGAGAGAAATATGTCAATTAACAACTAGTATATTCCTGTAGTTCTCATTACTTTCCTAGTCAATGCTGTAATCTGTACCTTACAGGTATTAGTACAATACCCTATGGCCTTAGCTTGGACAGTGGTATGGATGTAGACAACTATATACATGAACTGAGTTGTATCTGCAGTATACACCTCTTACCTGGTACACCTGTGCAGGTATTGTTTGTTAACACTGCCTGTTTCTACACACAGTCCCAGATTCCAGGTTGATGTTATGCACATAACTGTCCATCTCTTATTACACACACTCTTGGCATGTCTTGACCACATGCAGGTGAACCGGGACATATTTTGAATATTGCTCTCTTAAACCTTTGGTGAGTTGTACAATGACAAGTTTGCTTTCATTGATATTTTCCAAATATTTACAGGCCTGATAGCCAGTTATATGACATGAAATGCTGCCTACATGTCAGAGATTAGCAGTCTGATATGCCAGGGGGACAGGGTAACAGCCAGCAGATATGGGCTGATTAACTGAACATTCTAGACAATTCTGTACACTTGTGGGGTATGATTCTTCATACAGCTTACTCTGACTCCCAGGATTCAAACCATGGCTGTGTCTGCTAAAAATGAAACAGTGTCCATCACAGTTGAGTGTGCTATATAGATATTGCTGTGTATCGCTTCTCTGATTTCTGTCTATAAGTCTTCCGTGGTTTTACAATCTGACCTTGTAATTACAACACTCATACAGGATTTCCTAGACAGTTTTATTATGTAGCACAGTGTGGGTGACAGTGATGAGTAATACCTTATTATTCAGAGCTACTGCAACACTAACAATGCTATACAATTCCAGAGTAAACAGTACCAGTCCAGGATTTCAATCTTTTTTTTTCTAGACACTTTTTTTGTATCTGACAGACCTGTGGGGGCAATGTTTGTTAGCATTACCTGAATGTTGCCACACATATTACCAGATTCCACATTAGTATTATGCACATAAGTCTCACTCTGTTACTGCGCACACTCTGGTCACAGCTTCACAAAATGGGGGTGGAGATAGGACATACATGGCTTATTACTCTCACAACATTTTGAGGAGTTGCTTGAGTGACAGGTTTGTTCTTATAGATGTTAGAGATTATGAATATAAGGCTGAAATTAATTATGTTGTAAATATGCTGAAAGATAAAGCATAGAGTAAAAAGTATGCTTGAATATATGTATAGAGTTTAGCAATGTAAAATGCGCATTCATACTATATGTATAACAGGCTTCTCTTCACAGCATCAAGAAAAGCCTAACAAAGCAATGTTTCAAAGCAAGTATCACATGCTTTTCTCATGTTTGCAGAACAAATATCTAAACTCAGCAATACGTGATGTTTTTTCAGTAACAACAGACCAGATGTTTCCTTTCAACTAATTGCATGCATTTGTGCATTTTCACATCAGCAGAACTGCTGACAGGACAATAGAAAAGTCTAAAAACAGACATTATGTGACTTCCCACAGAAGGCCCAAAAAGATACCAAGAGGAAATAACAAAATCTATGTGAGTGACTAGCACTCTATATAACAACTGTAAGTAATTCAGTTATCTGAGAGAGGGACAGAAGTAGAAGTCATCATTCATATCTGTAATGAAGAAAAACTTTGTAAATATATGCTACAATCTGACAGAAAGAGTACGTGTGGTTTATTATAAAATAAGTTATCTGTAACTGCGCTTATAGCTGCAAAATATATTTCTTTATCAGTGCGCAATTTGAAAGGCTTGGTGCTTTAAACAGACTACAGATGGAGTCATGCAAAGCTCTGTGTCTCTGATTCAGCAGTAAACAGCACAGCAAAACTGTGTGTCTTAAGAAGATTTTGGATCCAGCACAACATAGAAGCAGAGCAGCGGCCAAATTAAAATACATTTTTCAATAGTGACCCTAACGAACGTTCCTAGCCTGTATCCAAAAACGGGGAGTGAATGGGTAATGCCTTGTATAAGGTCACTCCTGTAAAAGCACAGTAACTAATGTTTATGTGAAGTACTTCAGATTTCTACAGTTTTTTTTACGGTTTTTTACAGTTTGCAGCAATAATACAGTTTATTAGCCGTCTAAATCCAGAGTGAGACTGCAGTGCAGGAAGGTGAGCAGTGCCATAAATTCTCCAAAAAAGGCACAATACAAAGTTGTAAGACTGAAACTAAAGTTTTGCTGTACCAACTTCACAAGTGGCTACAGAAACTTTTCAACCATCTACAGTAAAGCAGCTTGGCCATCTGTCTCTCTGTTGACTGGTAAGAAAATTATTCTGTGTTAAATACAGTATGAATGCCATAGAGGTAATAATAATAATAATAATAATAATAATAATAATAATAATAATAACAGAATGAAATGTATATACAGCATATTAGCAAATGTAAAACCTTATTAGGGCAACTTAATAGTAAGGCATTATGCAAATGGATTGCAAAAGTTGATAGTAAAGCATTATGCAGATGGATTACAATATTTGACTTGTATCTGAAACAAAATCTTTGTGGTATAAAAAATGTTTATGTCATAAAAATACAGTGCATGCCATTATTCAAAGGTTAGACTGTGCAGACAAAACTTTTAATGGTAAAGAACCAAGAAAAGTTAATATGCTGACATTATATTCAAATGTTAGACAGTTATGTTCTGTCACCAGATGTAAAAGGTTTATTTCAGAGTTGCAACAACAGTCAAATCAGTTACTGATAGAACTTCTATTACATTTTGTTACAAAAGAATGTAATAAACTTCTAAAAGACACAATGAGTTCAGGAAGCTTAGACAAGTTATACATATATATTTTCAAAGGTGCATAGGAGTTTTAAATTCAGCAGAACAGGTTACCAAAGAATGTCAGAAAGACCATGCAACATTACAGGAAACTCTTCAACAGCAGTTGCAGGATAAAGGAAATAAATTAGCTGAACTGACAAAGACTAACTTCCTGCATACACAGCTAATCTGTGCAAAATAAATATATTTTATAATATGTTTATGTTTTGAAAATGGTTAAGCATACATGCTAGGATGGTAAAATCTAATGTCTGGACAAATCATTCTTAAATGTTTAAAGCAATATATTTATCAGTGCTACAGTAAAGTAGAGCATATGACTGCCATTCTCAGCATAGTCAAAAGGTAAACAAAACGGTTCTAGTGTATAAAAATTAAATAAAAATAGTTACACAAAACAGTTCTAGTGCATAAAATTAAATGAAATAGTTACTAAGAGTAAAGATTTAAAGTCACAAGACTGACATGCATGTATTTTCTTTTCATCTAGAGTACATTTGTTTACAATGCACAAAAATAACAGGCAGACAACAGCAAATATAAATAATGTAAATATAAACATATGTTAGTTAAGCTAATATCTATTTTGTTTTTATACATTTTTTTTATAATTGTATAGTAACACCACCCCAAACAGTTAAAGCTCTAATAGACAATTATAAAAAGAAAATCACAGATGGTATTAGTCAAACGGTTTTTGTAAAATTAATGGCAGGGCAGTTAAATAAATTTTGTTTGTTTGTTTGTGTTTTTCGGCTTTTCCTGGTTAGGGGTCGCCACAGCGGAACTCCGGTCCACTGATGATTGGTAGTTGATTTTTAGTACCGAGTCACCAGCCTTGACGCACAACCTTCAATGAAGGTATGCCCATTCACGCATGTCTCCACGCAGAAGACGCTCTACCTGAGAATCGAACTGGACAGCGTCTTACTGTGAGGCGACAATGCTACCGCAGCACCACCACCGCGGGTTAAATAAATAAATAAATAAATAAATAAATAAATAATACTGAAATCCATGTAAGCTAATTGTAAAATAATGTCTATTTATGTAGTATAAATACATAATTATGCAAATCGCAAATAATTATTCTATTATTAACAGATGATAAAAGGAAAAATGCTAAAAGAATTAACTAAAGTTTATAGAGTATAAAATGTGAGCTCAGACCTTTTCATGCTGAAAAAATAGTTACAGGAAATGTTGAAAAGATAAGATAAACAACAAGACTGATTGCCAAACAAGTGGCTTGAGTTTTTCCAAAACATTATTCTTATTAAAACATAATTGTTAAATGATACAGTTCAAATAAAGTATACAGTAAGGTGCAAATGACTACTATTAGAAGTAGACAGCAAAGACAACAGAAAACAGCCAAAAAAATGATAAAATCAGACAAAGGTCCATAATTTGTTAACCTAATAAAGGAGATAAACAATAGTGCAATACTGCAGGAGGAGGGGTAATTTTTCAGTTTAACACTGACTATGTGAACAGTATGTATTGCAAAAGAATCTAAAATAAAGCTACAGGAAGAAATGATATTTCATTCCTTGTTGACAATACTCTTTTACGGGGGAAAGAAAAAACAGGTATTAGTGCATAAGAAACACTGGTAAACAGATTAAATCTGAAAGTCCAATATATTTTATGCTAGTTATTATTGATTTGTTTAGTATTAAATTGTATTTGCAACATGTTAAACAGCAAAGCTATACAAGAGTTGGGCTTAAAATTGCTTTATTACAGTTATACAAGAGAGAGTAAAGATATGTAAAAAATTAAACAAGAATGGTCACTATTTTTAATATGTTTTTGGCAAAACAATGTTGGTATAAAAAGCATAAATGTTTCTAATTGCTGAGTATGTACTTTAAAATAGGATGTATGCCTTTAGTGCCAACTCTACTAGATATTTCTAAAGAGACATAAACATTTTCCAAGATTTTGCTTAATATTAATGTTATTAAATTTGTAAGATTAGACTAAATGTACTTTACAGTCTTTGTATGTACAAATGCTGAAGAATTCAGTACAAATGATACCCTGGGATTCATGAAGCTTTCCCCAGGCACCGGAGTAGCATCGGCGATCTAGCACCAAATATGGCCGCCGAGCGATTCAGGTACGAGCTGTTTCCACGTGCACTACCAGCGTACGCCAGAGCTGCACAGCTCCCAGTGCATGTATGCTAATTACCCCATGTGCAGCAGTGTAGCATACAAATGAAGGTATATAGTGATTCATGAAGTGGTACAGGTGTAGCGTAAACATGAAGAAATGTAAACCAAAAAAACAGTTTACATTTTTTCAAACATAAAATCGGAGCCATGAAAGCTGACCAAATGTACATATTATAATGTTAATATATGCCAATGGCTAAATATATAGCCAATGGCATAAAAAAATTATTGTTCATATCTGTAATGAAGAAAAACTTTGTAAATATATGCTACAATCTGACAGAAAGAGTCACAACACATAAAAAATAACATTTAATGTCATGGCCACACTAACGCAAAGTAAAACTGCAGTGCATCTGTGCACAAACGGGATCACAAGGAAAATATATTTAGATGTCATAAAACTGCAATGTAACACAATTCATGAATTCCCCATAACAGTCAATGGCACGCATCCTACACCACAACCATGGTGCAAGGGTTGCTAAGCATCTGTGACAGTGTTCTGCGCGATAACTAGGAATTAGTAGTCAATGCCATGCAAATTAGTCAAGTAATACTGTATCGCAAATGCCTGGCATAAGGATGTACCACACAGTGTAGTGGTACAACACAGAGGAGTGGCCTGGAGGTAAACATGACATCAAGAGAGGGGTGCGCCACCATAGCTGTAAGCACATTGGATCATTGCTAATCCAGGTTGCCCATTGCTAAGCAAAGCTGCAGGATAGGGGTGTGGAAGTAGCCATAGCTTTGCTTAGCTGAGAGCACACAAGGTAACTGAAAGTGCATGTGAATGTGGATGAAAACATGCTCGAAACCCGGTAAACAGCTGTGCACGGTGCTCACCACAGCTGAAACAGGAAGGATACGGGAAGACAATAAGGAAATGCTGCAGCATGGTAATTGGAGTACAAATTAGTAATTAACACCAAGGAACTCAAAGTGGGCCATTGATAACAGCTAACAAGGCTGCTAGCAGCTACCTGCAGAACAGGAAAGGGGAGGTGCCGTACAGCAAAGAAAAGAGAACTGTCACAGCATAACAAAGCAAACTTGCAGTGGATCAGCTACATAACTCATATCCCAACACAATCCTGGGTTGTGAAAGTAGAAAACAAGAAAGCCGGCAGCTGGATGCATGCCTGACAATGGGAGGGGAATCGGGTTGAAAATTGAAGTAAAGGGCAATAGATGAATCACGGCAGCCAAGCGTAAGTCAACACCAAAAGTGCCACAGTAGCAGTACCTGATGTAAAACCAATATTTAAGATACTCCACAGCTGGAATTGCACAAACACACCCAATTACACCAGCTTCATCCATTGCACAATAGTATAAGGTGTGAAAGCCCCCCACACACACTTGTGTATTCTCAGACACTCTGCACCATTGGTGTATACAGATGGGGAACATTTAATACGTACCTGTTGGGGGCCGCCATAGCTTTGATTCACCAGCATGTGTTGGAGACTGATGGTGGTGTGGAGGATAATGCTGACAACCATCTCAGGCAAAGGAGGAGGAGAAGAGTATTCAGACCCAGAGTAACCTGCCAGGGGCTACATGATCTGGAGATAGTAGAGCGTTACAGGGTGGACAGGAACATCATACAGCAACTTGTTGAGCTGTGCCAGCCACTCCTCAGAGCCAGAAGTAACAGAGGGGAACCCGTCCCAGTGGACACGAAGGTATGTGTAAGCTTGAGAATACTATCCACAGGTACCTTCCAAAGGTCAACTGGGGATATTGTGGGGATCTCACAGGCATCAGCATTCAGGGTACTCCATCAGTTCCTGGATGCCATGTTACCACATGCCAATGAGCACATATACTTCCCCCGAATGTAGGAGGAGTTGACCAGCAATATGCATCTCTTCCACTGCGTGGCAAACTACCCAGAGGTACTAGGTGCAATAGACTGCACACACATACACATCAAGTCACCACCCGGTGAGCAGAGTAGGCACTATATAAACCGCAAGGGATACCCCTCCATCAACTGCCAGGTCGTATGCAATGCCCAGGGCATTATCATGGATGTGTGTGCTGGCAGCCCTGGAAGCTATCACGACTCCCACATCTGGCATGCCTCACAGCTCTATCAGGTATTTGCCAGGGGGGACATCCCATATGGCCATCTGGTGAGGGATGCTGGCTATGCACTGGAACCATGGATGATGGCTCCCATTAGAAATGTCCAAAAAACACACGAAAGTCACCAAACGTCAAGATTTAATGAAGCTTTCAGGTCTACACCCTTCCTCAGCATATAAAAAATACATCCATTCATTACTTTTAAATAGAGAATTAATTCTATCACATGATTAAGCCAGCCAAAATACTTAAAGGAACATGAACAATTAACCTATCCTAAATATTAGTTAAAATCTAACTTTTATAAGCATTCATTGAAAACATTCATTAAAAAATTGTTATAAAATAAATACTAAACATTTACATATACAGTATAAAATATAAAAATGTAAACAATATATAATCATATAGGAAGTAACAGAGCTACAAACATTCAAAGATATTGTTTTTGCCTATTTATCAAAATTGGTTTTATACTAACAGCACTATTAAGACCAGGTGGTTTATCTGCTTGTAAACGAACTATCCATTCATATTCCCTTGTTTGCAGATAGTTATCTAGATCACCTTCTTGACGTGTGGTGACTTTCGTGTGTTTTTTGGATTTTGCTGAACAACTAAGCGTGTTTTAACTGTCCCATTAGAAATGCACACACAGCCATGCAAGAATGCCATAATGAGGCACATACAGAAACCAGAATCATCATAAAGCACATGTTTGGGATGCTGAAATCATGGTTCCATTGCTTAGACATATCTGGTGGAGCCTTGCAGTACTCTCCAGGCACGTGTGCCCACATCTTCATAGTATGTGCCATGCTACACAATATGATCCTGCAGAAAAAGCTGCAGCAGGGACAGAATGGTGAAGGCCCTCACAGCCTACCACCATTGCCAAGGGACCCCCAGGCACAGAGGGACTCAGACCATGAACACCCTGTGCAAACCCAGTAAGCAGACGAAGGTGTGCCCAGTGTGCCCATGCCTTGGCAAAGAGGGAACGTATAGCACACATACTGACAGTGTAGGCACTCATGGACTGACATCCTTCTCCACCTGCACACACAGCAAACATTGATGGCACACGACCACCTGTAAATTGTCATGTATAGGTGGTCTACTGTGTGCATCCTACATAGGTAGCCCTCAACTATTGTACACACAACCACCATTGGCACAAGGTAAGTCAATACCTGAACAGTAAATTAAGCTATCAGCATGTGTCCATGCTGTATGTAGTGGTTCATAGATACATTGGTAGGTACATGCCCAACTGCCTGAGGTCACTCACAAGCATAGGCAAAAAGTGTCTGCTGTTGCCACCCCATCGATTAACTAACTGTCCCTATGTGGAGCAGATCCAATTGTGGGATCCTCTGCAAGGACTCCCTGGAGTGTTAGTGAGGGGTTTTGTATAATGTAATCAGGGATGTAGTTCCAAATAATGGGGAGTATCCCTGACAGGAATCTTCTCAGATGTTTACATGTTACATAGTACACCTTAAACACACCTTGCTTATATAGGTAGAATTCCACAGAATAATAAACATGTGGAACACACAACCGCTGAAATGTGCGTTAATCACCCTTGCACTACCAGTGACTGCTCTGAGAGGTAAAATACCACTCCCAGGATTAGAACATGCAACCATGTACACAGTCTTCACAATAACATACCACTAAGCTACCTGAGATGTACAAATGGCAGTTGTGTATATTGACAGGATAAAACACAAAAGGTAGGAATGTGTGGAAATAGGACAAACCAGCATGTACCCAATGAAAGGTATATGTTTTATATATATATATATATATATATATATATATATATATATATATATATATATATATATATATATATATATATATATATATATATATATATATATATATATATATATATATTTACAACATCATATATATATATATAAAGAGAGAGAGGGAGAGAGAGAGATATATGTCGATATATGGGGATATACATATATATGTAGATATATAGATAGGTTAACAACCTCTACATAACCATGGAGGTACATATAAATGGGATACCTACCACATACCAACTGCTTTACATACTGACACGTGTAATCCCGAGGCTTAAGGTCCAAAAGAACACAGTATCGAAACACCAGATGCGCGAGGTTTAAAATCACGATGTTAAGGGATAGTTAGTCAGTGCTTCTGGTGTTGCGGTTCAGGTAGGTTACTGTGTGTAAGTGTGTTTCTGAGGGCTGTAGTGTGTGTAAGTGTGTGTGTTCTGAGTGTGGTGTGCGTTCTTGGGGGACTGTAATGTGTGGGTGTGGGTTAGCTTTGTGCATCTGTTTGCACGATCTAGGAGGTAGAATATTAAAGTAGGGGGTGTGAGGGGCAGAGACACCTACATGGGGGGTGTAGGGGGAATTTCCCACCGGCTCATACGCAGTGTAGGATGGTTTATTTGGATGTGGTGGGTAGCAGTGTGTCTGTGTGTGCATGTGTGTGTGTCCCATGTCCGTGTTACTTTTGCGAGTTACTGTAGCTGTCAGTAATGTGGGGTATGGGAGTCTGGGCCCGGTACTGTGGGCGTCAGAACTGTGTGGTTTCAGGATTTCATAGGTATCCCGTATACAGCGGTTGAAGTGTTCATATATGAGTATAACATGGACCATAGCAATCACACATTCTGCCATGACCAACCTTTATGAACAAAGGATATGGAGAGTATATGCCTATACACTATTACAAATATGTGCTATGGACATGAGCCAGTGATAGTGTTACCACCTGTCCCACTTTGCGAGGGACAGTCCCTCTTTGGGCGGTTGTGTCCTGACCAAGTATATTAAATGTGGCAAATGTCCTGGGATTGTAGGACATAATTATGTCCCATAGGTAATGTAATAGTTGCATACAATAGTTCTTTCTGTATCTAAAATACCTACATGTTACAAGAAACAGGATAAGCAACTAAACTGCTACAAGAATAAGCTTATATTTAGGCAAGAAAGGAAAGTTCTATCCCTTGTACTGACCATGGGTTTGTGTTGACCCATAAAATCTGATGTGTGTCCTGAAAATGTCCCACTATGGCCATATGAAAAGGCGGCAACCCTAGCCAAAGAGGGTCAGTCACCAACACAACTACAATGACTGCAAATACCTATGACAGAAATACACAGCTTTCATGTAGCAACACTTTATTGTATTCTGATGTTTTGCCAAAAGGATTCAAGGACTAACATCACCTGCATGCCATACAGGAACCACTTAACAGTGCCTTAATGAATTAGCCTGCAATTACCATAGTATTAGTCCACTAAAGGATAGGTGTTTAAATAGGGAAGGAACCCTCACGCACATAACGATTATGTATAAAAGCAGTTCCTACACACCTGCGCCTGCTATGCACACCCACCAACATCACCCCCACACCCAAACAAATTACAATACAAACTGTAATAACATCACAAATCATTCACTCACTGTACGACATCTGCAGAAGCCTTAGCATACCTGTCAGAGACACACTAGCATGGCCCTATGTGAAATAGTTGCTGTTATACAATGGAACAGTTGCTGATGTTACAGGATTTGTTTGCACTAATCCCGTTTCAGAGGGTTATGTCTACACCGGGATGTGTTACCAATTACTGAGTAACAGCACAGTATGATACACATGTACACCAAATCAAGGATGTCTGGTGAGCACACTGTAAACCACATAACAGTTCATGCATAGCCATACAGCCTTGAGCTGCCCAAACATCCTTGCCAGACTTAAACATCTGCAGAAGTATCAGGTACAAACAAACCCTGCATAAGTAGCAATGTTCTGAAATATAACAGCTGTACTCACATGTAGAACAAAATCGTCTAGCCATTACACACAATCCACGGGAGTCATGAAGCTAATATATCTCTGTCTGTCTCCATATAGCTGTTGAAAAACATCACAAACAACGCATCCAGGCCATCTTCCTTGAAAGTAAGGCAAACGGTCAATGCCCAAAAGGTGTACTCAGTTATACACCACTGTTGCCATGGTATTGGCTAATGGAGTAGCTGAACAGCTGATGTGCATCTAATTAACTACTTTGGAACACCAATTGGTGGTCAAGATACCACATGTTACCGCTATTTAACTAGAAAAGGATGGCTTATCACACATTCAAACCATCCATATATACCAGCAAAACGTTACAAAGAAAATTGAAACACAAACTGAAAAGGACTGAATCACCAGTCAACGACACCTCAGGTTACTAATAAGGTATGTAGAACAGTCAGTATGTCCGTGTATTTAGTACCTGTTATGTAATATTTAAAGTGCACACAATCCATATAGTGGAAACAGTTATCTTGTAGTGATGTATTATTGAGCATAGTAACGCTTTTAGAATTTGTGTGTACTGCTGTAGGTCAAAAGGCAAACACCGCATACACCACAAGGGATGCTATATAAGGGCTTTGAACACAAATATTCCTCACCAGCCGCTGTCAGTGGCAGCGCTGTTCCAACAAGTATGCACTATAACAGGGGATAGTATATGTTGATATATTGTAACAGTAGCCATATGTATGGGTGTATTACTGAGAATAACATGTCGAAGGTTGGCCCACTGTGCAATTATGATTTGCATTGTGGGATAGTGTGCGAACAACTGTGTAATGTACAGTATTGTAGGCAGAAATGTATTACAAGTTACATAGTATTACTGTTATGTTAGGCAAACATTAGTTATGTCTATTGGCATTTATAATAAACAATAACAGGATACATATGACTTTTAGTCACCCAACAGTTTACCAGAACGATAGCAAAGTAAAATAGAAGAGCTAGTTAACTATACATGCGCATAAGACATGTATTAAGTGCAAAGGTAGGTACTAGGCTGTCTTACCAAGGGTATTTATAAGCCTAGCTAGAGTGTGTTGGCTTTTGCCACCCCCATAGGTTAGTTTCCTGTGCCTCTGAACAGCAGAGCCATTAGTTCCCTGTGCCTCTGTCCAGAAGAGCCACTGCAGTGATCCCCAGGGTACATGTCTGTCTCCCATCCACACATCAAGGTTTCCCTTGAAGAGTACTAGTGAGGGGCCCTGCCTGATGTACATTGGAATCATGTTCCAAAGCATTAGGAGTGTCCGGGTCAGGAATCTATCCATCCAGCGCGTCCTAGTCATCGTTGTGGTTAGGTGTATATCCCTAACTCATGTGGCTCTCAGGGGCCTCTGTTTAGGTGGAGCATATCCAGCAATACTGGGTTGGACATGGGCTTTGTATGTCAAGCAGAGATCACCTGTGAGTATGTGTATGCAACCGAGTACAGCTGGAGTTTCTTAGGTTGGGCTGCATAGGTCATCAGTTTGAGGTCAGTAATCCTCTTGGTGTGGTACTGTTGTGGTCTTTCAAGCTGTTGCAGTTGCCTTGTAAGATATATCCCAAATGGGGTGTTGCATCCTTTAATGGGTCTAATAAGTCATGAGTAGAGAGGCACAATGGCCTCCTTTGATCTGGATGCAAACCCATTAGAGATTAAGGGGTCCACATAGAAGGATATACTAACCACCTTGTCATTATGGGTATCGAAGGAGAGATTGCTACCTACTGGTGTTCCCAGATCCTTTATTACCTTTTCTGTATGCAGGGGACTAGCACCTATGTGGTAGTCTGTGGGTAATTAGTTATATCCAAAGGGGATGACTATGCACTTTTTGGCATTCAGCTTGAGGCCATGATATTGACACCAGGTATCCATCTCAGTGTGACCCTTCCAGTGGGTGTCTGTAATAGCTGGGGAAACAATTATGTCCCCTAGTTTGCAGTCATCTGCAAACCTTTTCAGCCAAAGCCCTCCTGTGCTTTCCTGTATGTCAGGGAATTATATATCGAACATGAGGGGTCCTAGGAATGAGCCCTGGGGGGCACCATTTGTAACTGGTATACAGTCGGACCTAGGGTATGCAACTCCCACTGTGTGGGTTCTGTCCGTGAGCCACTTTGCAAACCATCACATGATGTAGGGGTTAATGTTCAGGTGGATGGGTATGTTGATAATACCAGAATAAGGAATGGTGTTGAAAGCCTTTGAGAGATCTAGGTAGGCTGTGTGGACCTCCTTACCCTCATCTAATGCCTTGGTAACTGTCTCTAAAAAGTCCACCAGGTTTAGGAGGCATGGTCTGCCCTTAAAAAAGCCAAACTGGGAGGGGTCAAAGGTTTGGAGGTACCCAATGTCTCTGTGACTGAAATCCATGATGTGCTCCATAGCCTTGCAGACCAGGCTAGTCAGGCCTATAGGGCAATAGGTCCCATGGTCCGTTGTGGCGCCAGCTTTGTGGAGTGGGATAACTGCTGCTGTGTGCCATTCAGGGGGCACTAAGTCCAATGCGAGGCTATTATTGAACATGGTGCGTAGGTGGGGAGCTAGTATGTTCTGAAGTTCCTGTAAAACGCAGCCTGGGATGTTGTCCAGTCCCATGGATACTGTGATATTGGCTTTAGAGTGCGCAGCTTTGAGAGGGAGGAGGGAAAGGTAGCACTGAACCTATCTTCCAGGATGCTGACAATATCAGTTGGTTCTGTAATATTTGTGCCTTTGTGCTGTAACTAAGAGCAGATCTGGGTGTTGACATTGAGATATTTGACATAGCTATAGAATGCTTTGTGGTTGCTGTTGGAATTAGTGGCGGTTTTGTTTTCATAGCTAGCTTTGGAGGATCTTATAAGAGATCTCACCTTCTTACTGAGGCTGACCAGGGAGCTCCTCTACACATGGGATTGTACTCTCATTTGCAACAGTTTCTTCCTCCTGTAGTACAGTTTGTTTATGGCAGGGGACCACCAGATTGGTTTCCTTAATTAGGAGTCTAGAGTCTTGGTTATGTTTGGGATAGCACAATCCATGCACTCATGTAAGTGCTTATAGAGTGCATTTGTGTAGGATTCAGCAATTATAACAGTATTGTCCATCTGCATGGGTGTCATGACGTTCGCCACGTCTGTCTTAAGAAGCATGAAGTTGGCTTTGTAGAGATATTATACTGTGGCTCCCTTTATGGGGGGTGGGGTGGGATGTGGATATCAACGGTGTTCAGCTCATGGTCAGATCGGACCAACGAGGAGTTGGCTTCAGGTGTGGAACACTGGTCACTTATGTTGGTAATGCCTAGGTCTAGGATATTGTTGCCCTTGGTGGATGTGTGGATATGTTGATCCAGGGCATTGGTGTTTATGAATTCCAGAAAGCGTTGAGCTAATGAGTTGGCACACAAGTAATTTTCTCAGTTAATGGTGGGGTAGATTCAGTGAGACTATGTGATGAGTGTGGTGTGGTGCAAATGTTTACTTTCTCCACATGACTGTCAGGGTCAGGCTTGGTTGGAGAGAGCTTTACCTCCAGTTTGGCTAGATAAGTGCATCTCTTACAAGTTGTAGTGTTGGATGGTACGTGGAGAGGGTTGTCTGTGTACATGAGGCAATGTGTACATTGCCTCAAGATGTCCAGATTCATCAGATAGACAGGAGATAACACTGGCAGTTGACTCTTGGACATGCCTGAATATAAAACTAGATAAGTGAGGAAAGTGAGTACAAGAGCTATTTTACTCTAAGCAAGTGAGAAAAGTATGTACAAAACCTGTACACCTCTAGGTAATGAGGAAGATTGTGCTATAGTAATTAGTAGCTTACGTAGTGCTTACAAGTTCTGAACAAGTGTTGAGCATGAATAAGCAATCCAGATAGGGTCTTGGATAACATAAACACACACACACCCCAACAGGTACACAATCATATATCCATGTACACCACAGGGCCCCTGTACCCACAACTATGCAGGTACAAGCTGCACTCAGGCTGCATGGGACCTGTCCACATCACAGGTTGTATCGTACACATATGGCAAAACAAGATGCTCTCCACGTACACATCATGTAAAACATAGCTCCATGTCAGGTTGTGTACACACTGAATGGTGCACACCAAGAGGTATCACAACCCACAAAGGGGGAGACACCACTGATAATGGGAAGTACTGCACTACTACCCTGCTGAGTCTGGTCTGAAAGGCTATGAACCTTGATCAAATAATTGATGTCAGCAGTACAGATGTAGATGACAGTAAGGTTGATTTCACACTGCATATCATAACCTTGCCACGTCATAGGACATCATCACCCATACTGTGTTCCATCTACACTCGGTATACTAGATGTACATTCCTATGTCACAGGAGTGTTTTGCTATGGGACTGCTGGCAGAACCAACACTACAGAAGGTGTCTGAATAATACATGCTCATCACACCAGTGGCACCTACAGTAAGACAGGGTTAATTAATTGTAGTCCCCCTCATTGTAGTCCATACCTCACAGACAAACAGAAGGCATCTGCCTATTGAAGTATGTGAATGACTATGACCTAGGGGCAATAGCCGACTCAAGATTGTTTTGGACAACATACAAAAGGGCCTTTGTGGGTGAGGTGTGTGTGACATATGGCCACAATCTGACAGCTACATATTGCATTGTCACCCCTATGTTAATAACCCTGTACCCATGAACTACCACCTAGATAGCGGTCAACATAATAGACTCTTGTGTGTAAGGGATGAAGCTGGGCAGTTGTCTTTCCTGTGATAGCTACATCACCACACCTGTCAGGTAATCATATGTGGCAACCCTAATAATGACAGGGTGCCATCCATGAATATAGAGATCATTGTCCAGCCATACACAACACTCAAGTGACCCATAACAGATCACATATTTCCTTTAAGGGATATTGGCCATGTGCAGATGGCCTACACCAGCCTTCCCATTCCCCATCTCCACTATGTAGCATGATGCATACCGTGAATAAATCCATGTCCAACCCAGTGATGTTGGACATGCTACATGTACACATCCTGATCTCAAACATATATTTCATGGACATCCACCTTCCACATGCTGCACAGTTCCTTGTCCCATACACTTTACATAGTCCTTCCATACTATGCATTCCTGTCCATCAAAGCTGCACATCGCTCCCCTCTCAGACATGGTGTGATGACTGCATGGTAAATGTATAATTAACCCTGTGGATCAATAATGTGGCACTGCTCCACCTGGCCCCAGAGACCCACCTGGTGGCTACTACCAGGTAACCTTTCATCCTAGATTCATACATGGCCTATGGCATATAGCCTACTAATTGACTTTGACTGTACATGCTATAGTTGATCTCCATCCCTACAAATACCATCTGGCTAGCCAGTGTCCCATGTGTATCACATGTGCAACATAGGTGATACATGGCAGGATACTGAATTGCTGTACAGTACAGTGTAGATGTATATGGCACAACACATACGTGTAAAACCTTATGTGAGCAAGTCTGCAGGGTCACAGGTCATGTCTGTTAAGGCAGTGTAAGTCTTTATATGTGACATATACACAGCATCAAAGTCAACTGCATTAATGTGGACACATCTAGCCATATGCTGATAGGTAAGAACACCAGTACAGGCAAACAGACATGCCCACATCAAGACAGCATCCACATGGAGTATGAACAATGTAATCAGGTGGCACACACACATACATGGTGATAATATCCACTCACCATTGAGTGTCACGTGTGTGACACAAACACATCAGTGTCATGTAGATTTGCAAATACAACTATTTAAACGTAATAAATGAGATGTTCAGCTGTAGCTCTGTATGTCTCTGTAAGTTACTTTGACCTGTCTCCATCATTATGTCTTCCAGGTATGCCGTGTGCAAGGCTACCCTCTTTTACCCCCTTGGAGGATGAGGCCCTCATCCCATACCTACTTGACAATCATGCTATCCTGTTCAGCCATGTGCCACAGGATGCACAGCAGCAGGATGCCCTGTAGATGGAACTTCGCAGGAGGTTTAATGATGTGGTGGCCACAACCGCACATACCAGCAGGTGCGCAGACACTGTACAGACCTCATTAAACGGGCGAAACAGCATGCGAATGCAATCACCAGGGAACAAGGTTCAACAGGTGGTGGACCACCAACCCAGCCCCCACTCACACGTACTGAAGAGCTACTGGCCAACCTGAGGACACCTGCAGAACCACATCCACAAGCCTTAGTCGATATTGTGGAGGTGGGTGTCTTTCAACCACTGAGCCTGGAGTTGCTTGTTAAGTCAGTACTGCACCTATAACAACTATATTCCATATAGTTGCATGTGTCACTGTACAATATGTAATGTAACGTCATATGCAAGGCATGTATACACACATGCCACATACTATAGTATGCTACTCTGTGTATGCACACATGTGCATACACCATAGTATAGTCTAATGTACTGGTGTATGTGTTAACATGCACATTGCACCCTGTAGCCATCATACAGGTGTGGATAATGCTCATACTGCTGTGTTACTCCTATTTAGGTACCTCTGACATTCTGCTGCGACAGCAGCCCATTGCAGGTGAGACTGTTATTATTTATCAGGCATCGTAATGCACAGATCTATCTGCCATGTGGCCATTTACAACATGTACACATAATGTATGGTCGTGTCACAATATACAGGTCGGACCTGCAATGCATCACAATGCCTACCCATGTGCAACACTTGCAAACTATGTGAATCATCTCACCGACATGAATCCTCACAAACTGTCATTGCCAGATGTGTGGACAGCTGTGCATACAATGGTGGAGGTGCTGTTCACTGTAGGGACATGTACTACAGATCAGAACTACACATGTGGGGAATACAAACAGTACTACACAGTGGGATGGAGTATGGTCAGCCCACAGGATTCACCGGTGTGGATCATAGCCCTGCTATGAATGTCACACAATGCAATGTGCTATCTTGACATGTCCATGACATCTAGTGGCCTGGCTGCAACACTGCCTACCTAACCTAAAAATATATCCATACATACACACACACACACACACACACACACACACACACACACACACACACACACACACACACACTGTGGCATTCAGTATTGAATACATCTATGTCACACACATACAGATACCTCACATGTGTGAGATACACGCCCCTGCCTATGTCCTGCTTTTTACATTGCAGTCTGTACAGGTGTGTACACTAGTGTACAGGAGAGTAACAACTGAGATGTATTCCCCACCATACATGAAATATATTGACACACACGCAACCACACATACCAGTACTGTGAATCAAAGACCTGCCTAGCTCATGATGTGTATGACAGACTTACAGCAGTATTGCACACATTACAAACTGTACTGATGCTCTCTTTGGCAACAGTGTTGATATATGCACATGGGACGCCTTAACTGTTAACAGGTGTTAAATGATTTACCTTTGCTGTCACCCTGACCACTGTCTAAGTTGTGTGTTATGTCCTTCAATTAATGAAACCAATGCTTACCAGTTACACAGGTTATTGTAGGACTGCTTGTGACACACCTATGAGCTGTCCTCAGCAAACATCCATCTGCAAAGACCACCACTTAGTTATTTCCACACATCTGTCCATACCCGAGGTACATCTTTCCATGCAATCAGCATATCACCATATACAGTTGGCAATGTTGAGGCTGCATTACACTGTATGATGTACTAGGATACATGTCAACTGCATACATCAGCAACTGCACACGCATGTTATCTGAATGCACGACACTACATGTACATGTGTGTAGGTCCTACAATCCTGTCATTTGGGCATGTTTGTAGGCATTGCAGTTGGTGGAAGTGTAATGACATACATGACACATGGACTGTTGTATGATATGATAGGTGTAATGGGTGACCGGTACAGAGGGAATGTTACCTCTGTCAACATTGATATCACACCTTATGTACTGTTAGCATTCAGAAGCCATGGACCTACAATCCATGTGCATGTGTGTAATGGCTGTAGCCACCTGTTTGCACAAAGGACAACAACAGCTATGCTATTTACATGTATGTTGTGTATGTGTGTGTGTGTGTGTGTGTGTGTGTGTGTGTGTGTGTGTGTGTGTGTGTGTGTGTGTGGCATGTACATACCCAGGGCAGGTACATGTAGGTCATATCCATACATGAGGGCGTGTACTGGTGTATAGCAACAGTCATCTGCTAATGGTGGAAAGTACCGAGGGCCCCTGGTATGTGTACAGCTGACCTGGTTACAGACAGTGGTATCATTGCATCGCATAACACATGATGCAACTGTGTCAGTACATGAGTACTCTCTGCAGTTGATGTACAGCTTAGTACAGTCCGCTGGTCAAGGGTCACATGGTGGTGTACTCTTATATGTCCTACAACATGTATGGATGTGTGTTGGTGGTCCGAGGGCATGGTGGTGTCTGAGGTTTACATCCTAGAATGCAGCATGTGACACTGTGTTCTGCACCTGACTCATCTGTGATGCCTTTCGTGGGGGTACCGGTCAGTACATGCGAGTGGCCTTTATGTATGTGGGGACACCACCACCTGGAGCAGTCCATACCTGTGTTATGGCCCACATGTCTGGTTCTGAGGTATATCGTGGTAGTGCTATTGTGCATTACAGAGCCATCAGCCAGGTGTTCCTCACTGCACAGATGTCAGTACTCCCCATTGTTGGATCTACAGTGACCAGCTGTGATTATGGACGCTACACATCTAGCACTGGTTAGCATAAGTAAACAATGCAGTTGTCCTGTAGGTGTTAGGGTGTTATCCTGTGTTTAGGGCATTTGCCTTGGAATGGCACTGTATGGGCACATGCAACTTGGGTATTATCCCTACTCCCTTGAATCATGGATGCTTGTGATATGTGTCAAAGGCCTGTCTACTGTCAGCCATGTCATCCCAGAATGACAGCTGACGTTGTGTAAAAGACCTGTGTCAAATATATGTATTGCAGCGTTCTTGCTAACAATGACAACTACTAACACCAGAGCCCATTACAATGTGTTCTTTACGTCTACCTGTAATAGCATGGCCACTGTGGCCTTCCGTGTTTAGAATCAGAGTGCATCCCAGTCAGCCCTGTGCTACTAAGTGTATGAGCATGCCCAGTATAACCTTGTGTAGATTGTCACATAGTGCATTCCGAACAGTCCTGTACTACTAAGTGTGTGAGCATGCCCAGTGACACCTTGTGTCGGTTATGTGCCTCTGTGTATGGGCATGGCCATTGTAACCCTGTATAGTGGTAGTAGTAGCCCATTCCACAGATGGGCATACTCCAGGTCAGGATTGATTCCTACTTTAAACACACAGGTTCACAGGTATGTACATCTTAACTGCCAGCATCCCTGTTGATGTCCACATTCCTAGAAGGTCATAATGACAGCCTTGAAATGTGTAGTCTGTGTGGTGTGACTCGTAAGTATGTAGTATTGTAATAATGATTTGGAAATAGGCAGGTGTTCCGTTCCCCACCACTGGTGTGTGTGTGTGTGTGTGTGTGTGTGTGTGTGTGTGTGTGTGTGTGTGTGTGTGTGTGTGTGTGTGTGTGTATGTCTGTCCCCATTTGCCAGAGGACTGTAAATTGCTTTTAGACTGCTCACACTCCATACAATTCGTATACCCACCTTTGGCAGGGCTAATGATGACACCCATCTACAAATACACTTCTGGGAGTGCTGTGTCCCAGTAATCTCAGTAGCACGTTCTGTAACTGTGTAATGCTGTAGTGTAATAAAGTAGTTAGGTCGGTGTTCTAATCCCAGACTTGCCATGTGTGTATGCCCATCTGCCTGAGGACTGAGTAATGCCTTTAGACTGCTCACACTCTTTACATTTTTTATACCCACCTTTGGCAAGGCTGATGATGTCACCCATCTACAAATACACCTCTGGGAGTGCTGTGTCACAGTAATCTCGGTAGCACGTTCTGTAACTGCATAATGCTGTAGTGTAATAATGTAGTTAGGTCAGTGTTCTAATCCCAGACATGCCAAGTTTGTGTCTGCCTGCATAAGACATGTACAGTGCTTTGTAGTATTCGCTGTAGTGTGTGCCCTAAACGTGTATTGCTGCAGTGTGATACAGTAGGGGTTTGTATACAGGACATGGCAAGTGTGTGTTTGTCAGAGCCTGTGTAGAGGTGGCTGAGATTGTCTTACCACTGGACATGTTTGGGTGCGGATTTTGTAGTTTTCCTATATGGTATCTATCTTATGACACATTGGCCACCTCACGAGGAGTACAGCTGTCAGTCAGCCACGGGACTGTGTTGGCAAGCTGTACCCATACATCTAGCAAATGGCCTGGTGAACAAAGTATGCAGCCCTACTAGTACCCGGTATATGTCCCGCACCCATGTGCCATGCACAAACAAACTTGCCTAGGTTATCCCACTATGTTGCTAGTACCATTCACATTGATGACAGATAGTAGGTATGGTGTGAATGCAGTGGCCTGCAGAGGACATGGCACACTGTACAGTGGTACAATAGGCACATATATGCGGACATTGTGCCTTCACTATGTTCCACAATGAATGCCTGCAACATATGTGGTGCCATCAAATGTGATGCACAGAGCCCAGACAATACTGTCCACATGTGCCCTGTATGGACCCATGCCACTGACACCATGGAATACCTGTATCATACTATCCATGCAGGTGCAGGGTCGACCTGCTCACTATAAGCAGGTTTCACCACACCAGGCCAGTATTGGCATATCGGGGGATAACAGGCTGTGTACACAACATGTGTCTGCCAAACCAGGTACACCTGTACATGTCACTGTACAATATTGTGGGACATGCACATCCCAGGCAATGTCCATGTGAAGGACTAACAAATGCAGACATGGCATGCATTGCAAAGCTATGGCCATACACATTGGCAACCAGGATGTCAGGCCAGATAATGCAGTACCCATCTGTGTGGGACATTGCAGACATTACACCCCTGCACTGCACACCATTGTCAGGTGATGCAATGCCAAGGATTACCCCTCACCCAGCCTTGTGCAGCCATCTTGCACAGCCAACCACTACACACCCATGAAGCAATGCATACCTGCATGCCAGTACTGGCACCCTGTGTCTGTGTGTGGGTTGTGATGCTCCCAACCACAGTCATTCCCAGTATAACCCTTGTTGGCATACCAACAGATGTCAAGCACTTTCACATACCCTAGCCCATAGAACCTCCAGATATCCCTTGTGGTGCATGTGGTCCTGTGCATTACTGCAGTGTGGCAAACTAAGTAGTTACATTGTGCATTTGTGGCCCTGGCAAAGGTGTCAATGCGTGTCCATTAGAGAGTGTGGTTGTGGTGACAATGGCATCTGTTCACATGGACAGCCATGTGTGCCACACCTAATGTACGTCTACTATATCTCTGTTGCAGATATCTCTCACCTACACACATATATGTTCTTACAGCACAGCAACATGTCACCTTTGCGGCACATGTAGTAATGTCATGCACATGTAATAGTAATGAGTAGTCAGGGGTTTCACCCCTGTACTGTTCGGCATGTGGCAGATGATGCTTATGGTTAAATCTCCAAGCCCTTCCCTGGTGTACTTTGTCTGTCCCACCAACACACTCTCTGGCGGATGTGAAAGAGTACACCTGCACAGCAGCAGCATGTGTATTGTAAGTGATGGACATGGTCAGGTGATGGCCTCTGCACCTATTGCAGTCCTCCTCTAGCTGATCGCATGTGGTACAGCTGTGATGGTGTTCCCATAGCCATCCGCATGGTAAACACAGTACACTATCTAGGGAAACATGTTGTTATTTGGCCATGACAGTCGCTGTGAGTGGTACCTGGATGTGGTGTTCTGACATGGATGATATCTGGATCATTTTCCACAGTGGGAAATAGCCTAAAAACAGGAGGGTGATGTGCCACACATGACTACAGCATGTAAGTGTAGCTATGCTGCATTGAGACTACTGCCTGTTTAACATGTGTGTGGTAATGGATATTCTGCAGATTATAATACAAACATGACAGTACTCATGAGGGACCCCCATCTGTAGGGCCATCTGTGAACTTGTCAGTGTGTGCAACCATTTGTTTCCTGTGTTACACACTGAACACACATCTGTGCACAGCAGAAGCATGGTGTCCGGATTGCAGAAAGTACATGATGATAAGGATGTGTTACTGCCATCGCATCCCTGACTGGACATGTGTCACATAAGACAGTGGTATGACAGACACTGTGTGGGGTTTCCAGTGACAAGCCAATAATGAGCAACTGTTCATAGCTGTGGTCACATGTCTACTACACATTGTACAGATGGCATGCAGTATATATGCATGTGTTGTGTTCCCTCTGCAAATGTATACCATCTGTTGTGTTGGGTTGCTGGTTATATCTATGCATACTGTCGTAGGTAATCCTGTATGCTGTTGTCTATCACTAAGCCATATGTGGGTTTAAAACGCAACACCATAGGCTGAATGGGATGGGAGGTCCCGGCAGAACCTCCTGTCCCACTTCAGCTGACCATGGCACCGGGCACTAGCACATCTGGGGCCCAGCCGTAGAAATCAACTTCTGTTGGCTCTGCACCACCTTCTGGCGGTACCACCACTGAGGATGGAGCATGTTCCCCCATGTCTGCTGTCATGTGGTCCCAGACATGTTGCTTTGATGGCTCCCTAAGGAGTTCAGAAGCCAGATACGTCAGCTCAAGGGCGGAGGTCACATTCACATGGTGATGCTGCCCCTCCTGGACAGCCCCCAGCACTGCCTCCTTTGCAGCTGTGTAGGTGCAGTGGCAGTTGCCCATGGCTGGGGACCATTGTCACATGGGCTTGTGAATGCCGAACACCCATCCCCTCCACATGTGTCATATACCAACTCTGTATGCTGTCTTTTCTGTGATCCTACCCATCCTCCACGGCCATACCTACATTCCTTCCCCAACATCTGACCCTTACCTACGGACACAATAGGCCAATCAGCTCCTAGGACAACATCTGCCCTGTACATAGCTGTCCATTACACACACATGCCCACTGGACACATGAATCCCTTGTAATATGCATCACAACATACTCCTGTTATCCTCACCCCTGTCCCTCAGGCACACGATCCTGGTATGCACATCACTCCTACATGGTCCAGGTACACGTGATGAGGATGACCCCATTGTACACACAACACTACCGGTCCCTCTATGGTTACCCCATTTACCTTTATCATGATAATGATGTTGCACACAGCACCTTGCAAGAGTACTGTTCACACATAATGATTGGACAGGTACTGTTGTATTAATGTACAGTACATGCACAGAGTGATGTATATGGCGAATGTACAACTATTTGCGTGTATGACTGATACATGTCTGTCTGAGGGAGTCTTGAGATCACATAGAGCAACACCACTACCTAATACAGACGTCACTGATGTTTCCCGTTTCATTCATTTGTAATGCTTTGTTGCCACATGGTATGTTCCTGATACATTTCTATATATGTATGTACCTGTATGTTGGACATAAACACTCACATATACATCTACATGCTGGGATACATTCCTATACTGTTGAATGACTGCACTGTATGATATGTTTGTGGTACTGTCCGTTGTCTGTATATCTGCCATGGCGTATTGGTAATGCACATTAGCTGTGTGCACAGGGTCCTGGTTCCAACCCTTGCAAAGGACGTTTATTTGGTTGCAGGGTAGAACAAGCCCATTGAATACAGAGGGTGTAAGGCACATTAAAGCAGTTGGGAGTGGGTGTGCATGGGTTTGTGTGGTGTTAAGCACTGCTGACCTCTGGTTACAGCCTCTTACACTCAGTTAGCCTCTACATTGCTTTATCAGTGCAATACTCACATACTGCTAGCCAAACACGCTTACACCCGCTCGCTCCCACACTTGCAAATGCACTGACATTGGTGCTTGCATCTGTCACTCACACCCCTGGTGGGAGCGAGGATGACAATATTACCTTGTGATGCCAATTACATCGGACTACATGACTACAGTATTGGGATTGGCAGCCCATTAGGCAACGGCATTTGCGTTCGACTGTACGGAATCAGCAGCCTGTCCAATGAATCAATCATATTTGTGTGTTCCTCATACAATCTGCTCCCACCTTGTGATGCCTATTACATCGGACTACATGACTACAGTATCGGGAATGGCTGCCTATTAGGCGACGGCATGCTGTTCGACTGTACGGAATCAGCGGCCTGTCTGGTGAATCAATCATATTTGTGTGTTCCTCATACAATCTGCTCCCACCTTGTGATGCCTATCACATCGGACTACATGACTACAGTCATAGTCAGCCTTAGGCATAGGCCAACTAAGCAGCTGCCTAGGGCGCCGTTTTAGTAGGGGCACTTTCCCAGTATTTATTTGGTGTAGGTAGACCAGGATGGGGGCACTGGGTGGTGTGGTGGGGGTGCCGTGGTGCCCTTTTGCCTAGGGCACCACTTGACCTAAGGCCACTCCTGACTACAGTATCGGCAATGGCTGCCCATTAGACGACGGCATGGTGTTTGACTGTACTGAATCAGCGACCTGTCCAGTGAATGAATCATATTAACTGTGTGTTCCTCATACAATCTGCTCCCACCTTGTGATGCCTATTACATTGGACTACATGACTACAGTATCGGGAATGGCTGCCCATTAGGCGACGGCATGGCATTCGACTGTATGGAATCAGTGGCCTGTACAGTGAATTAATCATATTATTTGTGTGTTCCTCATACAATCTGCTCCCATCTGGCTGATACATGGGAACCGAGATTCTTCAATACAGACAAGTAGTTGGGTTGTGGGAGCCACATCCATTGGCCGAGTCATGCTACCGCATAACTATTATAGGTTTGCCACCTTTTCAATTAGCTAAGGTGGGACTTTAGGGTTAACACCTGTCCCACTTTCCAAGGGACAGTCACTCTTTAGGCAGTTGTGTCCTGCGAAAATAATCAAGACATAGCAAATGTCCTGATTACAGGACATTATTGTATTCTACGTTTCATCAATAGTTGCATAAAACAGTTATTTTATATATGAAACTTCTATCTGTTATTTGAAGTAGCATAAGCAATTCAAATGTTACTAGATTAAGCTTATATTTGTGCAAATAAGTACAATTTTGTACTATGCATGGCTGTAGGTATGTTTTGTCCTGGAAAGTCTGACATTTCTACAGAACATGTCCCACTTTGGCCATTTGGAAAGGTGGCAACCCTATAGAACCTGTATGTAGAGACGTCAGACTTTGCAGGGCAACAGATACCACAGCCAGTAAAAAGGAGAGTACTTCGCTGTTTTGCCTAAATAAAAGGTTATTATTGTAGCATTATAGTTGCTTATACTGTTTCTTATAACATTTAGGTGTTTCAGGTACAAAATAATTGTTTTATGCAACTACTACAGACAATACAGGAAATCTTTGCCCTAAATTACAGGACATTTGCCATAATTACATTTATTTTGCAGGACACAACTGCCCAAAGGGGAGTGTCCCTCGCAAAGGTGGACAGGTGGTAATCCCAACCCTATTATTCTATCATCTTTCTAAGGTAGTTGGTGGAACATGTGCTTTCTCTCACTAGCAGACCTCTCATACGAATGGGGAAGAATGAACACTGAATCAGGGACACTGCATAACAACCTCAGGGACACATTTAGAAGGTTGGTGCTATTAACCCGACACACTGACGGACCCAGAGCACATATGTATTCATACACATTGTCTGAGGTACATGCTGTTTAGGACACTTACATGTTGTCATTATTTATTACGTGTATTCCGCCACCTTTCCTCCTAATATCACTAGTTGTAGGAGGGTTTAGTTGGGACTGTGTTAGACTCTTGATTCATAATCATGGATGCCCCTGGTAATTGGGGACAGTTCAATGATATGGTCCCTATGTGTTCCATCAATGGTTTACGGACTTCCCAGTAGATGTGCTCTTAAGGTTTGGGAGGTATGGGCATCTGCTATACCCACATCAGAATATTACTTACATCCACAGGGTGGTCCTAATACGTGTCTGCCAGCCAACACTTGCACTCTTAGGCCCATAATCGCATACCTATAGTTCCCCTACCTACCACTACTCTACAGCACTCATCCTTACTGTAGGCGCAGGTGGGATATGAACACACCCCTACACACTGCCCACTCTCCCTGTGTCGGGACACATGTTGTACGTTGTGTCAACCCATGTGTTATCAGGCTTGCACAACCTACTGTTCTGTGTACAGATATATCCTGGTCACAGTTGTCTTTACTGGCATTGCCTGCAGGAACAAAATTTTTGGTGTCCCACAAGGTACGTCACTGTCCATGGTTAAAGTGTAGACCTTGTAGATCTCCCACTGGTAGTTTCCTGCCGGTGGTCTGGGAAGCAGTGTTGTATTTACCTTTATCGCATGTCTGTATGTCTCACCGGCCAAGCTGGGGGGGGGGG